>NW_026615095.1:0-234295 GCF_030052815.1 Hevea brasiliensis
GTTAAATTGGTTTTCCTTTTGATAATAAGAGAAAAACTTTTCTAACTTTGATTTAAGAGTAAAAACTTCTAATACCTTTGGAATCACTCATATGAAGAAAGGGTAGAGAAAAACTTTTGGCTAAGAGAGAAGAGATGAAGAGAAAATTTTCTTTGCAAAAAGATTCCACAAATAGAAGTGAAGATGGCTTTTTATATACTTTAGGGATTCCTATATCCCTAAAGTAGGTGGAATTCTCTAAAGTTTAGAGATTTCCAACTTTAAACATAGTTGGTAGAGATTAGTTGTTCTCCACTAAGAAGACAACCTTTCCATGTGTTAGTAATAGTGTGGACCTTGCTAGAAATTGTGTTAATTTGAATTTTTGAGATTTATAAATGAAGATTTGTATGGTATTTAAACAGTTTGTAAAATGAGGTAATGGTATTGGGAGCCTGACCCCTAATTTTAGTCTCTGATGATTTTCTGGGCTAAGATGGCCCAATAAAATTATAATAGCTAATTTAAATTATTTTATATGCATATTATTGGGCCTAAATTGTGGGCTTTGTTATGGGCCGAGGAATAGTTAGGCTTACTACTGGCTCTGGGGCTTTAGGCTGACCCAGTCCTATGCCGGTCTGGCCCATAGGCTTGGTCGTGACATATCTTCTTCAAGAAGCAAGAAAAGCAAACCATGTGCCTCGCTGAAAAATATGGTGGTTTGCTTTTTCACTTATTGTTATCTCTTCTTCAAGAGTTAAGTTAGGCTTAATTATGTAATTACAAATATGTATTTATGTATAATTATGAATCTAGCTGGATTTAATTCATGTGCCTGCTTGTATTTCTTCTTATCATTTGTAGTTGAATGCTTATTTTATTTTTTTATATTTTATTAATAGATGCAAAACACTAAATTAAGATAATATATATGTTTAAATATACTCTAAATACAAGGTATAATAAACATAAATTTATAAAAATTTAAATACATAGTTATGTTATGGTCATTTCGTATTATAACAAAAAATAATTAAATTTAATTTAATATTTAAAATTAAAATACTATAATAATTATATATCATATAGAAAATCAACATAAAATTTATGAGATTGTTTTAAAGACAATTACACGTTAATGAAAAACTAGAAAATAACAAAATATATATATATATATATATATATATATATATATATATATATATATATATATATATATTTTTTTTTTTAAATTGCTTTTTTAAATAATATTAAGTTTTTTTTTTCCTAAAAAATAGTTTTGGCTCTTTAACCATAGTAATGGACACTAACAAAAATTCTTTTAATTGATACAAGACTAAATTTTAAAAGGTTTGAACTTTGAAGGAAAATAAAAGAGAATTTTCATCATAACTTTGCTTTTCCATAAAATAAAATTTATTTTGTCAATAATTATTTTTAAATAAATTAATATAATTTAATTTAATAACAAACGTAAAATATATATTAAATGAATAAAAAATGTTGAAACAATATTAAAATAATAAGAAGAAAAGGGATTAATTGAAAGTTCAGAAAATCATTATTTTAAAAAATGTTTCATTAAATAAAAAAAAATTTTAATTTTATTACAACTAATAAAAAAACCACGATTTTTAATTTTTTAATTTTCTTTATTTATACATATTATAAATTATGTATTTATAAAATATTTCAAAATATGAAATATTAAATATTAGATTAATATAATAAAAAAATTAAATAATATGATTAAAGATGTTTACCGTTTCAAATCTAAAACATTATATTTAAATATATTCTAAACATATGACATAATAAAAATAAATTTTCAAAGATTTATACATATAAGGGTATTGTGTCATGATAATTTTGCAATATAGTAGTAAATAATTAAATTTAATTAGCTATTTAAAATTAAAATATTGTGTATATCATATAAAAAATTAATAAAAATTTATATATATAAAAATAAAGTATGAAAATATAAAACGAGTATATATAATGTGCAACGTATATTAAATTAAAAATTAGTAAGTAGAAAAAGTGTCAAAAATATTGCTCATATATCAATAAATAAATAAAAATTTAAAAATTCAATAAATAAAATAAAATGCCCAAACAGAAATTTAAAGTGAACTTAAATATTCTTTCTAATTGAAGAGGAAAAAAAATATATTACAGCAATTCAAAAGATTCCAAAATATCTTATGTGGAAAATAAAATAAAGTCTTTGTTTTAAATAATAATAAAAAAATAAAGATACCGAAAATAAAGAACTATAAGAAGGTTAAATAATCACAACACTGTTATTTAACAGTTAATTACACTTTATTATAAATAAAATTATTTTAAAATTATGTCAATAATAAATACTAAATAATTTAAAATAATTAAAATGAGAAAAATAAATTGAATTGATTATTAATTACTTAATTATTATTAGATTGTTAAACTGCTAAAAACGTATAATTTATGATCGTATAGAAAAAGAAATATATTTTTTTATGCGTTGAGAAATATAATCTCGATTATGTAATCTTGCTTCTTTTAATTTGAAAATTGTTTTTTTTTTCATAAAAAAGGGAGGGATGTCAGCGGCGCCGCGAGAGAGAGAGAGAGAGAGGCGGAAAGGCAAAGCGTCTCTCCTTTTAGTAATATATTATATAATAATACTAATAATGTTAAAAAAGCCCAAAAAATTTATTTCTGTTAATTTAAGTTGAGTCGATATTTTTTTAATTTTCGAATATTTTGGCCTAACCATGCACAAGCCCACACTGGAATTTATTTAATTTATTTATATTTTAAGGGTTTCCAACCTCCTTTTACTTGGAGAGAAAGCATTGAGTGACTACCACTGTTAAGAAAGTATCTCTGCTCTGCGATTTTACAGTTTCTTTCTCCTTTTGTTTATCAGCAATCCTTTTCAATCTCATTCTTTTCAATGGCATTGGGGTTTCATGAACAAGACACTATTACAACAAGAAACCGCAGAGTAAGCAAAACAATTAAGTTTTCTAATCATGAAAGAGTAGAGGTAATGCCATTCTTATCTTACTAATGTTCTTTTCTTGGTTTTTTTTTCAGGGTTTATTATTATTATTTGAAAGTTTTTTTTTTAAATATATATTTTTGTTGGTTTTGTTTTGATTTCAATTTGTTTTTCATGTTGCTGTATTTGTTTATTGAATTATGGGTTCCATGTTAAGTTCCCAAAGATATTTTCAATTTGAGTGGAGCTGCATTATGGTTTTTATTTGTTTACTCCATTATAATTGTCCATCTGTATCTCTTTCATGTTCTATCCGGCATGCATGCGAGGCTTGATTGGAGTTTCTCTTGATTAGAGTTTCTCTGTTCTGTAAAATTGTAACATAGAATTCTCCATATCTAAATTAAAAAAAAAAAGTTTAATGGTTCCTGAAATCAGCCATTAATTTTGTATGGCTCTCTGTTCAATTGGGATATCAACCCTCCTGAGCCCATAAATGTGGGGATGCTTGGTGCAATGGGTCACCCTTTTTATCTGGTTAATTTGATATCAAGTTCTGGTCAGAGTCTTTCTTTTCATTTGCATTAAAGCCTTTATTTCCAGACCTTTTCTTAGTGTTAAAATTTTAAACTTTGTAGGTAAGGAGTGTGGAAGAAGGGTTTAAAGGTTCATGGCACCCAGGAACTGTTATTGATCATTTTAAAATGGCTGGGATCTCAAATATGTTGTCAAATACGATCGTATACTTGTGGATGATGGGTCTGACCATTTTATCGATGGTGTGCATGTTTCACAGCTTGTGGATGAGAATGATCATACCACTGCTAACCTGTGTGATTATCGTGGACGCATTAGGCCGTTACCACCCCCACTTCAGTTTGGCAAATGGGACCTCCATTATGGAATGTGTGTGGATGTGTGTTACAATGAAGGTTGGTGGGAAGGTGTGGTTTTGATCATGAAGATGGTTCAGAGGAGAGGAAGATCTTTTCCCGATTTGGGTGATGAAATGATGGCTCCCATTGATGATATAAGGATTACTCAGGACTGGAGTGAGGTCACAGGGACTTCATGGAATCGTGGGAAATGGTTGTTTCTTGAGGTTATTGAGGAAAATGAGCAAGAACACTATGTTCCTATTTCTACAAAGCAACTTTGGTATGATTTAAGTAGAGAAAGACAATTTTAATAAGCTTGGCGAGTGGATTTCTTCTGATAAAGATTTGTGGAAAAATTTAGTGTCAGAGGCAATTGGTGATAACCTTGAAGTTGCTATGACTCATCTTTTCCAGGTAATAGGCCTTCCAGAAGATGTACAGAGGCTGTTGGAGTCTGTGAAACCTTTAAATCATATTAATACAAATCCTGAAGCAGATTTGGCCCAAAATCATCATATGCCACTTGTTCAAAACACATTAAATCGCAATATGTTCTACCCCAAATCTTCTAGCGTGCATTCTGTTAAAGAAAGGTCTAATGTGCACCAAGTAGAATCTCTTCATTGAATGATCGGTTAGCTATGAGTCTTCTGACTGAATCAAATGTATCCTGCTATGAAAAACAGCATGTGTGTTACCTCAGGGTTCATCAGTTTTGCCTTCTAAACAGGATGGAATTTTTGTTGCTAATTCTAGAAGCATTGAGGAAGGTTTTTCCAGTTACAATGGCAATAAAATTAATGGAAGTTCAAGATGCAGAAAATCCAGTTGGCTACCTGCTGGCCCAGACCTGGTTCCTGAGCTGAATTTTGCCCAGATGCTATTACAAAATATGTAAATATGTGTGGAAAAGGCCTCAAAGTTCATATCTGCGTGTTGATGTTAGGAAGCATCTTATGATCTGAAGTGTAAAATTGAGTACTTGAGAGAAAGAATGATTAGACTTCGTTACATCTCACCTGATGGGAAGGTCTACTACTCTCTTCGTGAGGTCTGTTTAAATTTGACTAAATCTCATGCAGATATTCTTTCCTTAATGTCCCAAGATAAGGATACAAATCTGTTTAATTGTCCAGCTAATTTGCCTTCTCTTCTTATTGAACAACCACCAGAGACTCAGGAATCTGGTGTTTCTTCTCAGTCAGATATAGTTGCTATCAAACCTGAATATTGCCCTGAAGCAGCTGTGGACTGGTATAAATTTGGATATGAGGTGAGACTAAGGAGCAAGATGAAGAAAGAAGATATAACACAAATGACCATGAGAGCAAAGAAGCATCTCTCAGCTTTGGGATGGAGTTTTCGATATAAGATCCATAACGGCAAGCAGGAGTTGTACTATATATCACCAGAAGGGAGATGTTATAATTCACTTCGAGCAGCCTGCAAGGATTCTAGAAATGAAAGAGCTTCCTGGGGTCCTGCTTCTACAACTACACATCTTGAAAGGAAAACTCTTAGCAAGACTGTAGAGATACAGTCGGCCAGTAAGAAAATATCTCCTGCTTTAAATAAAATGCAGTTGCTGAAGCTTGAAAATTGTTCTGCTCAGACTTCTTGTATCTCAATGTTAAGAAAAGTTGCTATGCATCAAAAATTAAAAGTTGGAGGGACTAGAAAATCCAAAAGAAAGGAAAGGAAAAGTCACATCCTGCATTTTCCTTAAATCAACAAAAAGCCATTTCAGACTATTACAACTTCCTCTCAGAGATGAGGAAAGGAAGGAAAACTAGACGTTTGGCCAAATTAAAAAATAATAAAAGAGGTACTTGTCCTACTCGTGTTCTCCGATCAAGCAAAAGAGTGCAGCAGGTTGTGATCCCTAATCCTCGTGATCAGAAGCCTCGACTGTCCTGTCTTGGCTGATAGATAACAATGTTGTGTTGCCAAGGGAAAAGTGCATTATTCTACTTCAAAGGGTAGGCATCCAATTACAGGTCGCATAAATCGTGATGGGATCAAGTGCAATTGTTGTGGGAGGTTTATGCTCTAAGTGACTTTGAATTTCATGTAAGTGGCAAATACTGCAGACCAGCTATCAGCATCTTTCTGAAGATGGAAGGTCTCTATTAGATTGCCAGATGCAAATAATGCATGATGACATTCAAAATTTTGCTGGAGCCACCTGAAAGGTTGAAGGACAATTGTCATCAAGGTGAGAATGATCACATATGTTCCGCTTGTCATTATGGCGGTGAACTGATTTTATGCGATCAATGTCCTTCCTCATTCCATAAAAGTTGCCTTGGTATGGAGGTAAGTCACTCGATTGGTCTTTAGTTTGTACTTACTAAAACTTTCTAGAATTTCCTGTTCTCCATCTCTTCCCTTCATAATTTTTCATTGTATTTTATGATCTAGATATTTGACTTCTCATATTTGACTAATTTTCTTTTCCCTTTCGTTATTATTTTCCCTTTTGGCCTTCCATAGGATGTTCCAGATGGAGATTGGTTTTGCCCATCATGCTGTTGTAAAATCTGTACAAAACAAATTGAAAAGAGACACTGTATTTTCTTTGGATGATGATCTGTTCTTTGTTGTACTCAATGCGAGCGTAAATGTTGGTCAACTGCATCTCTTTTAGCTTAGCTAATAATAAGAAAATTTTTTCAATTGAACATTTGGAATTTCTTGTGCTTTTTGCCTATTTGGTGCAGATCACATTGGATGCCTAAGGATTAGAAATGAAGATAGCTTGGAATGCTTTCCCAACGAACATTGGTTTTGCAGCAAAAGTGTGAAGTGGTAACAAAATCGTCGTCTCTTAATATAATTTTTGTTACAAGTTTTGTGTTAAGTATTTTTGCTTACAGAACAGCAATCAGGAGCATCTACTTCATCTATGCTCAATTCAATTTAGCATTATAGCATTGTCAGTGACTTGTATCACTTTCATTGTTTATAGTTTTTGGAAACTTGAGCTACGACTTAAAAACTCATCCATTGCATTCTTTTTCCCTGCCATGCTTAGCTGCATCTATGTTTATTGCAATGAGTATTCTCAATCTATTTCCAAATTGTTTAATGCATGTTAGAAAACCAATTAGAAGGAAAATGAACTGTTTTCATCACCTTTAGGAAAAACCAATCAGAAGGAAAATGAACTGTTTTCATCACCTTTAATTTAACAAGGTAGATATTTTGCACATTGCCAGTGCTGATATCATCCCTGCAAAGAAAAACAAATGTGCATTACCTACGCAGTTGATGAAGATATGTCCAGGGAAAAATCATTGAATAATAGGCCTGCATCCTGCAGTACATTCAGAAAGCTAAATTCTGAAAAGTAAGTTTATGCTGCTTTCTTAGAAATGTTATCAGTCCATGTTGTTTGGGACAAGACAAGAATAAGTATTTATTATGCTCCTCAGTTATCAATTGTGAATTGCAATATAGCCTTTCTTGCAAGATAAAGATAACATGTTTTGTTCTTTCCGGAATGCATTTTTCCTTTCTTGCTTTATTTCTTGTTATGGCTATGGCCACTTTCAGTCTCTTTTATTGGGTGGAAATCATTCTTAACACCCCTTAGGGCTTATCAATTAGTAAACAGAGGAAATAGAACAGTGAAAGAAACTAATAACTCAAGCACACAGGAATGTTAATCTGGTTTGGCTTTAAGGCTTATGTCTATTAACAAATTTGCTTTCTAGCCTTTAGCCCACTACACCAAAATCTCACTTTCACAAACACTTGGAAGATTACTTGTTCTAACTTGTGATTCACTCTCAATGCAAGACATGCTCTTTAGCTATCCAATTACATGTATTTGTAGGCATTGAAACTTAGCTCTCAATTTATGGGTGACCTGCTTTCCACATTCATGTGTGTTCTCTAGGCTATGAAGAATTGTTGTCTAGTTTACCAAACTTGTCACCAAATTAGTTTGTGGTCACATAGCATACAACTGTAGCTTGCTCTGCCTCAAATTTCTTGCTTTATGGATTTTGGGCCCATCAGATTTATTAAGAATCCCACATCTAACAGGAACACCAAGTGTAAAGGGTATATAAAGGTGAAAGGCCTACTAACTAATTGGTTAGTTCTAACATTTTAGCTTGGTCGGCCCAAGTAAGCCAAAATTTCATACTTCATGGATTCTATCCTCCAGCCCAATTATTCATCACTAGCCTTCAATTCAAAATTCTAATATGATATCAGAGTGGGTCAAGCCTTGTATCGCTTGAATTTCCCTGAGTTCTTGCTGCATTTCCATTTCAGGCTTGTCTAGACATCTATTAGAAACAACTAAGTGCATTGAAAATAATCATCAACAAATATAACAAATTAATGAAAGCCCAAAGTTGAAGTTAAATGACTTGACCTCATACATTTAAGTGAACAATATTGTAGAAAGAGATGATTCTCCTTAATTTCAATTAATCTGACATGGGTATATATATACAATTGATTCCTATAATTGTGTTCTACTAATTAGGAAAAATCCTAAATAAGAAATCCAAATAGGAATACGTAATACGTAATATACAGAGAAATAATATAGTGATTGACTTTCCATAACACTCCTCAAGTTGGGGCATAGATGTTAATCATGCTCAACTTGTTACAAATGTAGTCAATTCTAGCTCCATTTAGAGCTTTTGTGAAAATATCTCCTAATCGCTTCCGCTTTGATGTGTCCTGTTGAGATGATCTGTTGTTGAATCTTTTCACTAATAAAGTGACAATCAATCTTAATATGTTTGGCCCGCCATGAAACACGGATTAGAAGTAATATGGAGAGCAATTTGATTATCACATCACAATTTCGCAGCAAGGAGGTTTTAAAACCTGTCTCATCTAGAAATTGAAGTATCCACATTACCTCACATACCGATTGTGCCATGGCTCAGATTCGATTCAGACTAGATCGAGAAACTACACTCGCTTCTTGCTTCTCCAAGACACCAAATTTCTCCAACAAAATGCAATATCCAATAGTTGACCTCCTATCAACCTTAGATCCAGCCTAGTCGGCATCCTCAAAACATTCAACATTCAAATGCCCATGATTACCATATAGCAAACCTCTTCCCGAGCGCCTTCATATAACACAAGATTTGTTCCAAGGCTTCCCAATGAGCAACAATTGGGGAAGACATAAACCGACTTACCACACTAACGGCATAAGTAATGTCGACGAGTGATTGTAAGGTAGTTTAATTTTCCTACCAATCTCCTCAGATTCTCTCGATCTTCAAACAACTCACTATCCTCGCTAACAGCTTGTAAAGTTGGAGTCATTGGTGCACTACAAGGCTTAGCACCTAATTTTTCTGTCTCACAATAGATCGAGGACATATTTTCTTTGAGATAAGAAAATACCCTTCTTACTTCTCATAACTTCGATACCCAAGAAATACTTTAACAATCCCAAGTCTTTGGTCCTAAACTGGTTTGGAGGAAGGTTTTAAGAGATGAAATTTCTATAGAGTCACTCCCTGATGACAATGTCATCCACATAGACTACAAGGAGAATTAAACCACCTCGATTGCCTATAAAATACCGAGTGATCACACTTACTCTTTTGCATACTAAATTCTGCATCGCTTCACCGAATCTCCCAAACCATGCCCTAGGATTTTGTTTCAAGTCATAAAGAGACTCAAGCCTACAAACTTTACTCAACTCCCGACTAACAAATCTAGGTGGTTGCTCCATATACGCCTCCACCAAGATCACCATGAAGGAAAGCATTCTGATATCCAATTGATGCAGGCCAATCATATGTAGCTAAAGAGATAAACAAGCTAATAGAAGTATGTTTAGCTACAGGAGAAAAGTGTCGAGTAATCAACCCCATATGTCCGAGCATATCCTTTTGCTACAAGGTGTGCTTTAACCTAGCCACGTAACCATCAGATTTACCTTTACTATAAATACCCATTTGCAACCAATAGCTTTCTTACCAGTTAAGAAAGGCAACAGCTCCTATGTACCATTAGTATCTAAAGCCTCCATTTCCTCTTTCATAGCATCACACTAGCCAGATGAGACAAAGGCCTCACCGACAAGATAAGGGATAGGAACAGAGTCTAAAGAAGTAACAAAACACCGAGAACAAGAAGATAATTGATTATAAGAAACAAAAGAAGAGATAGGGTAAGTACATGAACGCTTACCTTTACGTAAGAGCAATGGGTAAGTCTAGATCGTAATCATGATCGCAGATGAGGCATGCACTCCCAACGAAGTAGCCGTGGAGGATCTCGAGTCAGAATCTCCAATCTTCTCGGAATAAATATGAACAACGGAGGTCGAGTAGGTCTAGAGACGTATGAACAGTCATGGGAGAGGACTAGACATTGGTTGACAAGATATATTAAGAGATCATCCTCTCCCCGACTCTCATATACAGATGATTGAGAAAAAATGGAGTGGACTCAAAAATGTGACATCCGTGCAGAAACAAGATAATGATTAAGAGTAGGAGAAAATAACTGCACTTTTTGGAGCCTGAGTACCCAAGGAAGACACATTTGAGAGATTTTGGTTTCAATTTAGTAACCTGTGGACGAATATCACGCACAAAACAGGTACAACAAAAATACTGGTTCAATAGGGAACAAAGATTTTATAGGAAACAAAGCAAAGATAAGGAATATCCCTATTAAGGACAAGATGGCATACGATTGATCAAAAATATGCCGTAGAAATTGCATCCGCCAAAAGTGTTTAGGAACTTTCATCCTAAAAGAAGAGCACGAGTTACCTCAAGAAGATGCCGATTTTTCTTTCGTCACACCATTTTGGGATGGGGTATCCACATAGGACTGATGAAGAATGTCATTTTGTGTCATATAAGATCAAATTGTGCCGCAAAGTATTCTTTGGCATTGTCACTTAATATGGGCACGTAAATATTAAATTGAGTTTTGATTTCATTATAAAAGGCACAAAAGATAGAAAACAACTCAAAACGATTCTTCATTAAATATAACCAGTAACACGAGTAATCATCAACAAAAGTAATAAAATAACGAAATCCAGCTTTAGAAGTAATGTAACAAGGATCCCAAACATCGTAATGAACTAACTCAAAAGGGGATGAAGTCTGCTTATCGACTCTAGACACGTAAGGCAAACGATGATGTTTTGCAAATTGACACGACTCACATTCTAAGATCGATAAAGATCAAATTGAGGACACAAATTCTTCTTCATGGTAGACAAAGAAAGATGACCCAATCTACAATAAGCTTCAAGAGGTGTTAAGGTACTGAGCAAACAAGCGACCGTGGTACATAATTTTTCTGTAATGTAGAGACCACTGACTCACGCCCTCTACCAATAACTGTCATTGTAAGATCCTCAAACAACATACGGTCAGAAAAAAAGAAAGAACAATTTAAGGTACGAGTAAGTTTACTAATGTAAAGTAGATTAAAAGAGAATTTTGGTAGATACAAAAATGTAAGGCAAAGAAATTGACGGTCGGGTTCGCAGCCTAACCCATGACACAAGAAGTAGAACCATCACCAAAGTAACAGAGAGGAAGTGAGATTAGACCTAAAAGCGTATAGAAGACTAGAATTACTCGCCATGTGATCTGTCGCACTAATCAATAACCCATTTGAATGAGGAAGACACAAGACATGTAGTTTATTTACTGACTAACGATCGCAGTGATGTGGAACCGTAGGCTTTAGAGATGCTTGATATCGGGAAAATTGTGCAAAATCCTTTGCAGATACTAAAATAGTTTTCTCAGAGGAAGATATCAGAGAACTCTCTATTGCCATATTTGTCATCCGTGATCGCAGATTTTTCCTCCGGTTATGACAATTATATTTTGTATGACCAGGCTCATGGCAATAATAACAAATAACTCCTCTTGAGTCCTGATTAAAACTAGCCTCTTCATTACACTAATTACTTCTGTTGCCTGTAATTCCTTCTCTACTTCCTCTTCTATTACCCTGTTGTCCATTTGGATTACGGCTAATAAGAGCACCACCGCAGTGTGAAGATTGGGTACTCTCGCATTTAAGGACCTGTGTGAACGCTTTCATGCAAAGAGGAAATCTCGAATCGATAGAATCGAGATTTAGCCTCATACTCAAGGAAGGCCTCAAGAAAACTCATAATACCAGCTTGCTCGCTGGGCTTGTTGAACTTTCACATCGTGACTAAAAGGCAAGAATACATTAAGTTCCTCATATACTCAACTCAACTCAACTCAACTAAGCCTTTATCCCAAAAATTTGGGGTCGCTATATGGATTCGCTTTTTCCACTGAACGATTTTGGGTTAAATCCTCGTAAATGTGTAATGCTTCTAAGTCATGCCGCACTACTCTCCTCCAAGTCAATTTAGGTCTACCCCTTTTTTCTTTCTATCCTCTAGCCTAATGTGCTCTACTTGTCTAATCGAGCCTCCGTATGTCTTCGCTTCACATGACCAAACCACCTCAATCTCCCTTCTCTCAACTTATCTTCACTTGGCACCACTCCTACCTTTTCTCTAATACTTTCATTACGGACTTTTTCTAGTCTAGTATGGCCACTCATCCACCTTAACATTCTCATCTCTCGCAACTCTTATCTTATATGCATACGACTCTTTCAAAGGCTCAACACTCACTACCATATAGCATAGCTGGCCGTATGGTCAGACGGTAAAATTTTCTTTTAATTTATTGGGAATCTTACGATCACATAAAACTCCGTGGCACGCTCCACTTCAACCATCCCGCTTAATCCTATGACTAACATCCTCCTCACATCCCCATCTACTTGAAGGATCGAGCCTAGATATTTAAAGTGATTACTTTGGGACAAAGGCTACCCATTCAAACTAACTCCTTCCCTATCACCGCTTGGCCTTCACCGAACTTGCAATGCATGTATTCTGCCTTCGCTCTACTTAACTTAAAACCCTTTGACTCTAGAGTACTTCTCCAAAGTTCTAGCTTCCTATTGACTCCTTCTCGTGTCTCATCTATCGTAACAATATCATCCGCAAACATCATGCACCAAGGAATACTCTCTGTATATGTTTCATTCATCTAAAACTAATGTAAAAAGGTAAGGGCTTATGGTCGATCCTTGGTGTAATCCAATTGAGATCGGAAAATCTCGTGTCCCCTCCCACTGCGCACAATAGTAGTTGCTCCTTCATACATATCTTTCAATACTTGTATATACCTAATAGATACCCTCTTTGTTCTAACGCATTCCATAAGACCTCTCTAGGAACACTATCATAAGCCTTCTCCAAATCAATAAAACCATGTGTAGATCTTTCTTCCCATCTCTATATTTCTCCATCAAGCTTCTAATGAGAAAGATCGCCCATAGTTGAACGACTGTGCATGAAACCAAATTGATTGAGAGAGATAGAAGTATCATGACGTAGTCGATGCTCCACAACTCTCTCCCACAACTTCATAGTATGGCTCATGAGTTTAATTCCTATAGTTTGAGCAACTCAGATGTCTCCCTTATTTTTAAAAATAGGTACTAAAATACTCTTCCTCCATTCATCGTGCATTTTCTTTGAGTTTAGAATCTTATTAAATAATTTAGTTAACTATGCCACTCCCATATCTCCCAAATACTTCCACACTTCAATTGGTATTTCATCTGTCCACAGTTTTACCTACTTTCATTCTCTTAAGTGCTTCCTTTACTTCTAAAGATCTAATCCTTCTAGTATAATTTACATTCTTTTCTATTGTTCTATAATCTATATTCACGCTTATTACCATTTTAACTATTATTAAAGAGTTCATTAAAATAATTTCTCCATCTTTCTTTAATGTCCTCATCTTTCACTAATACTTTTCCTTCTTTATCCTTAATGCACCTAACTTGATTGAGATCTTGACATTTCCTTTCTCTACTCCTTGCTAATCTATAAATATCTTTCTCCCTTCTTTAGTTCCAACTTTCTCATATAACTTTTAAAAGGCCTGCTCTTGCTTGGCTAATCGCTTTTTTGCCTCTTTCTTTGCTATCTTGTACTGCTCATATGCCTCATTATTATCACATTTAGGTAATTTCTTATACCATTCCCTCTTTCTCTTCACTGCTCTTTGTACTTCCTCATTCCACCACCATCTCTCTTTTGAGGGTGGTCCATGTCTTCTAGACTCTCCAAGTACTTTTCTAACTACTTCTCTAATCTTTGATGTTATCTGTATCTACATGCCATTGGCCTCCATATCTAGCTTCTATGCTTCGGACTCGAGAAGTTTATTTTTGAATTTCACTTGCTTTGCTCCTTTAAACTCCTACCACTTTATTCGAGTTACACTATTTCTTCTAACCTTACCTGAATTTTTCCTAAACTTGACATCCAAGACCACTAACCGATGTTAACTTGTTAATGCCTCTCCCGGAATGACCTTGCAATCCTTGCATAGAGCTCTATTTGTCTTCCTGGTTAGGAGGAAGTCAATTTGGCTTCTATATTGCCCCGTTATAAAAAGAAAGTCACTAAATGTGACTCTTATAAAGTAGGTATTTACTAGTATTAGGTCGTATGTCATAGTAAAATCCATGATGCTTTTTCCTCCTCATTTCGGCCGCCAAAACCAAAACTTCCATGAACATTCTCATAACCTTACCTATCACTTCCTAAATGTCCATTCAAATCTCCACCGATGAAAACGTTCTCTTCATTCGGTATGCTTTGCATTAGATCATCCATATCTTCCCAAAACCTTTGTTTACTCTCACTATCTAGTCCTATTTGTGGGGCATAAGCACTAACTACATTTATTGTTTCTCCTTCTGATACTAGCTTTACCAGTATAATTCTATCTCCTACTCTTTTCACAGCTATTACAGCATCTTTCAATGTCCTGTTTATGATTATGCCCACTCCATTCTTGTTTCTCTCATTTCCGGTAAATCACAGTTTGTACTCTGAATTACCCACTTCCTTACTTTTCTCTCCTACCCATTTAGTCTCCGAATGCAAGCAATATTCACCCTTCTCCTTTCCAAGGTATCCACAAGCTCCATTAATTTTCCCGTAAGTGATCCAACATTCCAAGTACCAACCCTGATCCTCCTCCTATCCTGCTCCTTCCTAAGTGCTCTCCATCTATGAAATCTTCTATTATTTTCTATGTCTATCTTGTGTTCTGCTCCACTATTTGTTCTATTATCTGCCTTATGGACTAACTTTTTACCCACACCTTTCCATGATGTGGGAACCCTTGCTCACTTAACACCACACCCGGCGCCGCATGGCGCTGCCGCTGGTGAACGCCCACACCTTGCATATTTATCACTACACCGGTTCCCGGCGTAGCGTCGTTAGTAGAGGACGCCCAACGCTTATATCATTTGAATCCATATCATAGGGTGTGACGAAATTTTTACGCCTGTTGTCACCTACCGCAACCCTCCTCCTTTATCCGGCTTGGGACCGCTAAGCGCAATCTACTTAGGCGGAGTTATTAAGTTCCTCATATACCCGTTTAAAATCTATAAAATAATCCGTGAGAGAGTTATCCTCTTTCTCAGCACGGTAGAATGCCTTACAAACATCATAAATACAGGAGATATTCCTTTACTGTAATACGTAAAATCTAAGTAATCCATCAATTCCTTAACAAATTCACAGTGATTAATTAAACTAATTACCTCACCGTGAATCGAGTTCAAGTCAGAAACAACCGAGCATCCTCCCTTAGCCAAGTTTGTCGGTATCATCAAGGGCTGTGGATCTTTAGTGTCGATCATCCTTATCAATGCTATGCAAATAGACCCTACAGCCTTACTCCACCTGTAATTCGAACCATTAAGTTTGTGTTCCGTGATCTTAGTTATCACCTAATTACATCGTAAATAACATTCTTATTGTCGCCATTTGTTGAGACAAAAACTAACCAAACTCTAATCCAAAGTGCTTATAGCAGCAAAATAACCCAAAATCATAAATCAAGCAAATACCAAATATGATTTGAGAGCCAAACCTCGTGTCCTTTAATGGTGTACTCGATCAGCAACAGCACACAAGCTGGTGGAATGAAGGTTGAGGCGACGCCGCGATGTTGATTGGGGTCGAAACGCCGGTCGGCAGCCAAGGTCTCTCCTGAGCTGGGTGGTGAGAACAAATAGTAACCCCAGATTGATGATCTGCTCTCATACCATGTAGAAAGAGATGATTATCCTTAATTTCAATTAATCTGTACATGGGTATATATATACAATTGATTCCTATAATTGTGTTCTACTAATTATGAAGAAATTTTAAATAAGAAATCCTAAATAGGAATACAGAATACAGAATATACAGAGAAATAATATAGTGATTGACTTTCCATAACAAATATTAAGCATGGATGAGCCCCCTTATTGACTCACTTAGGGAAAGAAGCACGATTTTGTTTTCTAGGCTAACACGACTCACATTCTGATTCTATAGAGGATAATCTAGAGTTGGTCATTATCCAGAAGAAGTTTTGCGAAGCCATCATCTATCAAGGTCAGATTCATCTATTGCTTCAACATGGTTCTCCATTCCAGTATTGGGCATTCAGACAGCAGGTCAGACCAATTTGATAAAAGAATCTTAAACTTTTGTATTTAAAAGGGATTGAGCAATGTAATTAAAATAACAAGGGATACTTCTCATTGCATTTCAAATTTTCAGAGAATGTACAAGAGAAAAAATAAGGACTCAAATCTTAATTAACTGCAAAAGGAAATTACATAGACCAGTCCAGGAGAATACGTCCCAAGCAAAACACTTACCCCCCTCCCCTTTTGCATAGACGTGTCCTACCTTGCAAGAATTTCTCCAACAGAAAACTTCTCCATGTTCTGCTGTAACAGACTCTTGAGCAGCTGGGATTTTCTTATTTTCTTCATCTTTCTTTGCTCGTCTAGAAACCCCCCGGCAGCTGTTTTCTATGAGGACCTGCAAAATCTGTTATTATTTTATATTATTTTGAGCAAGCTTTCCTGGTTGCATTTGTAATTATTGTATTGCCCATGTGACGATAAATGGACATTATCAATTAGCATGTTTCCTGTCAAGATTTTAAGTCAACTCAGTGCCTATCATGCATGCATGTTCTTCTTATAATGTGCTCTAGGGCTCCATTTCTTCAATGTACTGCTAATGATTGTGTTATTATTGCAGATTTTCTTGGGCCTCCATAAGCTTCTAGGAAAACCAATTCCAGTGGGTTCAAACAATCTTTCTTGGACACTGTTAAAATTCATCCAGTCTGATAGTCAGAAACATGATTCTTCTGATATTGAGGCCCTGACTGAGATCTACAGCAAGCTCAGTATTGCACTTGATGTGATGCACGAGTGTTTTGAGCCTGTTGAAGAACCTCACACCAAGAGAGATCTTCTTAAAGATGTTATATTTAGTAAGGAGTAAGAATTTTTATCTAGAACAAATTACCTTACTGCTTTCCATTTCTGTTAGGAACTTAATTTATTTTTTCTACATTAAAAGCAACTAAAAAAATCAATGGTATAGAGGAAGACCAGTTATCAATAGCACAAAATTTTCTTCCCATCTTTTTTTTCAAATTTTCTTCCTTTCTTTTAATTAAAAAATCGCCTTTTTCCTTCTCATTTCCTATGTTTCTTTTATCTTGTATAATAGACACCTTTTCCACTTCATTTATTGATAAGCAGATTGGTTGTGGGTTCTTTGTGCATTGTAATTCATATCCCATTATCATTTGATTTTGACGGTGAGGTTTCCTATTACTGGTGGCAGCTGATGGCCAATTTCTCTGGTCCACTTAATAATGGCTTGGGTGTTGTGGTTTTCTGGTTCAGAATCTTGATCTAGGCCTGATTTACTGCCATGCCTATATCTAATCTGGTTGATTGGTACTATGATGTGTTCTTCAGTTTTTTTTTTTTTTATTTTTTATTTTTTTTATTAATTGTATGAGAAGGTTATCAAAACAAGAATATTAATCGTTAGTTTTTATTTTATTGGTTTTAGTATTTGTAGCATAATATAGTTGCTTGGCTAACACCACTAAAGGAAAAATCTGGGATTGTGTGGGTTGGTTTATGTTTATTTTCAACTTAGGTTGGGTTTTGCATTAAGTTTTAAGTTAAAATTTCCTCATAAGACCCTTTCCAGTTGGATTATACGTAGCCCTTATGATTGGCAAAAGTCATCTCATATTGACCTCGTGTTCTAGTGAGAGTCTTAGGGTCTTCTTGCCACCTCATATTGCTTATTAGGGGTTGAAAAAGGAGAGTGACATATTTGACTAGATTTTCTTGTGCTAATGATAAGCAAAAGACTTGGACACAACTTCTAAAATTGATGCTTTCTTAAAAGCCCTATATTCCGAATGTCAAGGTCTTTCTGCACTTTCTTCTTCTTTCAAGTGACAAGCCCTGATAAAAAAAACATACTAGATTTCCCAGTTTCCTGGGATATGATTATATTTAAAATTCACTGGGAAGGCCTATTATGAAAACAATGATTTCCTTACAAAAAGGCAGGAGTCTCCTGTTGCTCATGTTGTGCTGAAGTCTCATGTCTTCCACATCAGTATTCAGGGATGCTGGGGGATCTAAGCAGCTTTAGAAGCACATGACTAGCTGAGACTTCATCATGTCATTAGCTTCAATAACCTCCTGCCAGTCTGCTGGAAATCACTATCGTTTGTTGCACCTCTTTGCAGTGTTTCATTCTTAATGTTCAAGTTATCAGTAATTTAGCTTGCATTTTTTGCTTCTCTATTTTATATATTTGAGTAATACATCTTGTCTATGTTAAGGTCCTTGGATTTTTACTTGTACTAGAAAATGGGTATTGTACATTTCAGTTTGATTCTTGTTATTCCATTTCCAACTTTTGTAGGTCAGAACTCAACCGTCTTAACTTTCGAGGATTCTATACAGTACTTTTGCAAAAGGATGATGAATTTATTACAGTGGCTACTGTGAGGTAAACTGTGTTAGATCTCACTGTCTAAAAGATTATAAGCTGCACAATGTCAAAGATCTTTCTTGTGCAGTTGTATTTGTGTTGTATTTTTGTTTTGGTAGATAATGGGACATTAACAGTTTGATGTAGAACTACAAAGAAAAATCGAAGGGACAAAGAAGTAAACTCTCAAATTCTATTAATTCTCAATTGTCAATATCAATATCAATAATAATAAGCTCTAGTAGGATACTTAGATGGCATAGGTATTTATAGTAACTAGTCTTACTAGTATAGGATTAGAGTTTGACTAGTACTAAGATTAGGAATACTTGTGAGAAAGGTGTTTTTTCATTGATTTCTGAATATGCTATATACAAATATATATATATATATATATATATATATATATATATATATATATATATATATGTATGTATGTATGTATGTATAGTTGTCTCCTATACTTCCTATACTAATCAGGAATTCTACATTGAATTGGAATTCTATATTGATTAGGAATCTTTTCTAACAAGGATATCCTATAGGGATTGACTTCCTATAAGGATTGACATCTATAACACTCCCCCTCAAGTTGGAGCATGGATGTTAATCATGCCCAACTTGTTACAAATGTAATTAACTCGAGCTCCTTTCAGAGCTTTTGTAAACATATCTTCTAATTGCTCTCCAATTTTGATGTATTGTGTTGAGATGATCCCTTGTTGAAGCTTTTCATGGAAAGAATGACCATTAATTTCAATATGCTTAGTCCGTTCATGGAACACAGGGTTAGAAGCAATATGGAAAGCAACTTAATTATCACACTACAATTGGGTAGGCAGAGAGGTCCTAAGGCCATCTCATTTAATAATTGAAGTATCCATATTATCTCACACATTGATTATGCCATAGCTCTATATTCCGATTAAGCACTAGATCGAGAAACTAAGCTATATTTCTTACTTCTAAGATACCAAATTACCTCCAACAAAGACACATTATCCGTAGTTGACCTTCTATTAGCCTTAGACTCGCCTAGCTTGCATCCAAAAACACTTAACATTCAAATGCCCATGCTTACTATATAATAAGCCTCGCCCTGGAGCTCCCTTTAAATAACATAATATTTGTCCTAAAGCTTTCTATGAGCAATAGTTGGGGAAGACAAAAACTGAGTTACCATATTAACCAGATATGCAATGTCACACCTTACCCCTCTGTAAGGCATAACATGATCCCGTAGAATACTTAATGAACTACCGAACTTCACCTACCGATTACTCATTAAGTACCCTACAAGGGATTTTAAAACAATTTTCTTACTTTTGTTAAGTGGTGAGCATTTGCTAGTTGGTATCAAATATTTAATTTAAGTTGGAAGCTAGTTGAAATTTTTGGCCCATTTTATTTTTCCGCAAATTTTATAAAAATTTTGATAGAGTTCTGTCAGATTTTGAGAAAACAGCTTCTTCAAATAATCAAAAGGCACTTCCAATAATTTTTCAACCACTGCTTCGAATTCATACTCAATCTCAACCAATTTCTCAATACATTTATCAACTTTCAAATTTCAATTCCACTATCCAATGATCATCAAAATACTAGCAAACCATTTCATTCAAATTAAATAAAATAGTTCCATTCATATTTCATTAAGGACAATTTATATACACTATTGCAAAGAAAATTTACATCAAAAGAAATTCAACTAAATTTTTATTACAAACTTTATACAACTTTGTACAAGTTGCTCAAAACCGAATTTACATGTCCATACATTTATGTGCAATACATACATCAAAAGAAATATTTACAGTCAGGGTATAAATTATACCCGATAACTTCAAGCTGATAAATCCTCAATCCTAAGCAAATCACGCTTCCTCTAGTCTCTAAATCATGATAAAGAATAATAAATATCGAGTACTAGGACTCAAGTGGTACACAACATACTAAAAGAATCTTTATGCAGAATTTAAATCACATTTACTCAAAAATTGGATTGAACATGAATTATGAAATTTTTAATGCAAACAAGTTCATTTCGAAGTATCAAAACACATTTCACAAAATCCACAGTTATATCATGCCATTCGAAACAAATATAATCTCAATAGCCAGAGGCTAAGGAGAAATCACATCACAAGGCTAGCTAGCTCAAATATATGGATATCTATTCAAGTTCCTCTTAACGACACACCTCAACACTTCATCCAGAAGGAATCAAAATTCAAAATCGACACTCCACTAGTCATGCTAGTGAGGTGTTCAAATATATGGTCATGACACTGTGGTTTCAAAACTTATCTTAATAATTTGTTAAACATTGCCATTTCGAACATACACAATAACTTTCAGCAATTTAGATCAAAGCATCATAAATAATGTCATAATTCACTTTTTCAAATTATTCAAAATAATATACAGCAAATAATTTACAGAAATTATACGTTGTACACAAACCTTAAGCGAGTCGCCTCTTGGTCTTGACTCGATTCTTCGGGTTCTTTCCCGATGTTCTTTTCAACTGAAACACACAATTTCACAGTGTTTCAGTACCATAACTTAACATACATTCAAAAATAAATTTAACTTCACTTTTACCTAGCTCTAATGTGCTAAACTTGGCGTTCTTTAAATTTTGTGTTTCAAGTTACTTATTCACTATACTATTCAAGTCAAATTGTTGACTTTCTAAGGCTTAATAGGTATGGGAATTCCAACTTCACCTACATACCACATTTTAGTCACTAAATTTATTGATTTTGGTTGTTTACTCAAATTCTAAGTCTTTTAGGCAAATTTGATAAATTTTCAGTTTTGGTGTCTAAGGTTGCACTGTTCCATTGGTCACTTTACTGTTGGAATTTGACAAAACTTTCTTCATAGAAAATGTTCCCTATTGTCTTTAGTTTATTCTCCTTTTTGAATCACTCCAATTGGAGTTTTGTAGCTCAAGTTATAGCCATTTGAACTATGGCTGCCGGATTGGATTCAACTCAAATTTTCTGGGCAATTTTTGGTGCTGGCAGTTTTAGGTCACCAACTTGGGGTGGCCAAATGACTTGGTTAATGTCATAATTTGGGTTTGTGCTCTTCATGAAAGTTTTAGGTCTATATCTCATCTAACTACTGGTAAAATTTTAGGTCATTTAGACCTGCCTAGCTCATGTTATGGCCAAATGAACAAACACTATTTATTTGGTCAGTTTGTACAAGGCAGATTGAGATTTTCCAAGTTTGGTCAGTTTTTTCACTAGGTTTTGGTCACTTTTTGGGCATGGTTCCTAAATAAAAATTGTGTCATTTAGTGTCTATTTTCATTCCCAATTGGTCTCATACCAATTGACTTGTAAATTTTCATTTTGGTCCTTCAAAGGTAACTTGGTCATGTTGCCAGCAGCATGACCACACTCAATCTGAATTTGCTTTTGATTCAAACACTCCTAACACACCTCATTAGGTCACAATTGATCATTTCCCACTTCAAACTAGATCAAAGACATCATTTACAAGTTTCTCACATTTTTGTCTCTAAACCCTAATGTCCAAAACCCTAATTTACAGTAATTGTTGCATTTAACTAATTCAATGCTTTTAACTAGAATCACTCATCTAATTGAGGTTCATATACTCATTCAAATCCATCAAACCATGCGAATCACACTCCCCATCATGCTGGCCGAAATTTCAGTTTAGTCCTCCACACATATTTTATTTTATTTCATTAGTTTCTAAGTTCATTTAAGTAACTAAACATGCATTTAAAGTAGAAAATTGAAAGTTAGCATACTAACCTTTCTTAGAACTTCAATTCCTTCAAATCTCTATTTTTTGTATTTCTTTCCTCTTTCAATCTTCTTCTCAAGTGATTAAAACAAGCTCTAATAAGGTTTTTATGGAAGCTATTAAAGTTTAGTGAAGAATTTTAAGCTTGAGTGCAAGCTTTAATGGAGGTGTAACAATGGAGAGGGAGAGAGAGATGGGAGACGGCAACATGTGAGGAAGATGACTTTTTGTCTTTTTTTTTTTTTTTTTTTCTTTCTTCTTTTATTTATTTTGTCTTATGTAAGACTATAATATCGATTTAATTAAATTTATTAATTATAGGTTTTATGATATCCTGCATTATGTGTTGCATGATGTCACCTCCTTCACTTTTTCATTTTCTTTTTTTTTTTTTTTTTCCTATTAGTTCTTTAATTTAATTTCGATTCGAATTTTCTTTTCTCCGATTTTATTTGATGCTTAGGTCAGAGTCACTGGGTCAATTGACCAAATTGACTTCGCTGCTCAACCCTTTATAAATAATTTAATATTTCTTCCGCTTCTCGAGCTAATTATTTGACCGGCTTAAAAATCTTTTCGTGATTTTTCTTTTCCATCGTGTTCGTAATAGTCCTAAGGACCGCAAGTGTCACATTTTACGGTTCAAATTTGAGTTTAAATCTACTTCAGCTTTTTCCCGAGAAGGTCATCCATCGCCGTGACTCTCGCTGCTTAACTTCTTATATTCTGCTCTTCTTATTTATACTTAACTAATTGACAATTACTAATTATTTGTGTTTATGGCTTCTCTAGTTGTCTTAAGTGTGGTTCTAATCCCCTTAATTATCCGCATCGCACCGCCACCTAATAAAGAAATATACTGTGCTATGCAAACGAGGGTGTTACAATTCTCCTCTTACAATAAATTTCATCTCAAATTTTACTCGTGTCAATCTCTCAACAATTGTGGGTGCCTCCTCATGTCCTCCTCTCGCTCCTGGTAGCCTCCGGCTCGAATGATGGTTCCACAAAGACTTTTACTAACGGTATCCGCTTGTTTCAGAGTCGCTTCACCTCATAAGCCGTAATCTCTATGGGTTCTTCTTCATATATGAGGTCCGTATTCACTTCAATTTCCATCGTAGTACATGAGATGGGTCCGATCGATACCTCCTCAACATAGACACATGGAAGACATTATGTATCTTCTCCAACTCGAGGTAGTGCCAAACGATAAGCTAAAGGACCCACTCTTTCCGTAACCTCATATGGCCCAATGAAACGAGGACTCGCTTCTTTCGCCTAATCTCATAATTCTCTTTCAAGGGGAAACCTTGAGGAATACTTTCTCACCCATCGATACTTAATATCCCTTCTCTTCGATCAATGTAGGACTTTGACGGTCCGATGCGCCTTAAGTCGATCTCTGATCACCCTGATTTTCTCTTCAGTCTACTGAACAATTTCGGGTCCAATCATCTTTCTTTCACCCATGTCATCCCAACACAATGGGGTTCTACATTTTCTGCCATACAAAGCTTCATATGGAGGCATCCCAATGCTTGATTGATAGCTGTTGTTGTAAGCAAACTCAATCAAAGGCAAGTGTGTGTCCTAACCGCCTCAAATTCAATCACACAAGCCCGTAGCATGTCCTTCAAGATTTGAATTATCCTCTCAGATTTGCCATCTGTCTGTGGGTGGAATGCAGTACTGAAGTTCAATCTAGTTCCTAGGGCTCTCTGAAGATTACCCCAAAATCTAGAAGTGAACCTAGGATCTCTGCTCGATACGATAGATACCGCACTCCATGTAGTCTCACAATTTCATCAATGTACAACCTGGCCAATTTTTCTAAATCAGATTCCATCCGAATCGAAGAAAATGAACAAACTTGATCAGTTTGTCAACAATAACTCATACTGCATCATGACTCTTCTGTGTCCTCAAAAGTCCCATCACAAAATCCATCGTTATTCTTTCCCATTTTCATTCTGCATCGTAGTGGATGTAACAACCAATGGTACTTGATGCTCGCCTTCACTTGTCGGCAAGTTAGGCATTTGGATAAAACTCGCCACATCCCTTTTCATACCCATCAACCAGTAATGCTCCTTTAGCCCTCTATACATTTTTGTGCCACCAGGGTGCATGGCAAAAGGAGACTCATGTGCTTCCTTCAAAATGATCTTCCTCAATTCAACATCATTAGGAACACACATTCTGCCCTGGTGTAGTAGTAGACCATCATCTCTGATTGAGAATTCTGGTTCTTGCCCTGCTGGACTTCTTCCAAACAGCTTACTGATACTTCTGATCATTCTGAGCAGCCATCTATTCTGGTCAATCAACATTGGCTGTACATGCCATGCAACTGCTGTCTGCCCATCATCATTAATCTCTAAGCTGGCAATGATCTTAACTCATGTACCATAGACAAAGTAGTAACTCAGAGACTCGCCATAATCTTGCGACTTAAGGCGCCACCACAACATTAGCTTTCCTTGGCTGATAGTCTATCAGACAATCATAGTCTTTTATCAACTCTAACCATCTCCTCTTTCTCAAATTCAGCTCTTTCTGGGTACCCAAATACTTCAAACTCTTATGATTTGTGTAGATGTAACACTTTTCCCCATACAAATAGTGTCTCCAGATCTTAAGAGCAAACACAATAGCTGTAAGCTCCAAATCATGTGTCGGATAATTCCTCTCATGCGGTTTCAGCTGGCGTGATGCATAGGCAATGACATTTCGATCTTGCATCAATACACAGCCTAACCCATTGTGAGAAGCATCACTATATACTGTGTATTCTTTAACCGGAGTAGGTAAAGTAAGGACTGGAGCTTCAGTCAAACATTTCTTCAATTCATCAAAACTCTGTTGGCATTTATCCGTCCACTGAAATTTCACATCTTTTCTAAGCAGCTTGATCAATGGAGATGTCAACATGGAGAATCTCTTCACAAACTGACGGTAGTATCCAGCTAAACCCAGAAAATTACGAATCTCTGTGATATTTCTGGGTGGCCTCCAATTAAGGACAGCTTCTATCTTACTTGGATCTACCTTGATACCCTCTTTTGATACTACATGCCCCAAGAAAGATATTTCCTTCAGCCAAAATTCACATTTCACAATTTGGCGATAGTCGCTTTCTCTCTCAAAGTCTGCAAAGATAATCCGCAGATGTCTATCATGCTCATTTGCACTCCTAGAATAGACCAATATATCATTAATAAATACCACAACAAACTTGTCGAGGTATGATCTGAAGATAGTGTTCATCAGATCCATAAAAGCAGCCGGAGCATTTGTTAACCCGAATGGCATAACTAAGAACTCATAATGGCCATAGCGGTTCTCAAGGCGCTTTAGGAATACTCGCTCTTGTACTTTCAGCTAATAATAACCTTATCTCAGTCAATTTTGGAGAACATACCGCACTCTCTCAACCGATCAAACAAGTCATCAATGCGGGCAATGGGTATCCGTTTTATTGTTACCTTATTCAACCGCCGATAATCAATACATAAACGGAGAGTGCCATCCTTCTTCTTTACAAACAACACCGACGCTTCCCAAGGTGACACACTAGGCGGATAAAGCACTTGTCAAGCAGCTCTTGCAATCGCACTTTCAACTCTTTCAATTCACGGTGCCATTCTATATAGCGCTATGGAGATTGGGTCCACACTGTATAATATCAATCTCGAATCGCACTTCTCTTCTCGAGGTAATCCCGCAATTCATCGTAAAACACATCCGAAAGTCACATACGAGGGATGTCTCTCAATGCCGACTTCACTTGGGTGTCTATCACATGTGCCAATATGCTTCACACTCCTTTCTGATCATTCTTCTGGCAAGTGCAGCCGAAATGATGTTTGATGGCAGTAAATGCCTCTCCCCATATATTACCACATCACCGTATAGAGGGAGACCAAAAGTGATCGTTTTCAATCTACATACCAATCATGGCGTGATGCTCACTAACTAATCCATGCCCAAGATAATATCATAATCTCAAGGGCATTTTAATCAAATATGACGAGAAAACATGTTCTTGGATCACCAAAGGACGCTTTATAGATTTTGTCGACTGGGACCACTTGTCCTAACTGACTAGTTACTAGCACTTCAAAACCCATTTGGACACATGGAACAACAAGTGAACCGACTATGCTAGCACTAACATATAAATGGGTTGAACCCGATCAAACAACACAAATACATCTTGATCAGAGATAGAGAATGTATCGGCCACCACATCAGAAGTCTCAGCCTCTTCTCGCTGTCTCATTGTGTAGACTCTGGCTCAAGCACTTCCTTGTGCTGACTGACTAATAGTGCCCCGACCGCCGGCAAGGCTCTACCGCTAACCGATCGTGAACCTCCGGGAGCAGGACTCAATAGATCCTCGGCAGAGTAGGAGCCGACCATATTTAGGAGCACTAGTGCAGTCTTTTGCTAAATGGCCCTTGCCTCCACAATTAAAACAGGCTCCAGTGGCCCAATAGCATTCTCCCATATGCATCTTGCCACAAGTCTCACAGGCGGCGTAATATGAACCCTCGCCGATCACGACTGCACTTGGGGGTCTCGCCTGTAAAATCTGCCCCTACCAAATCTTTCCACCTCAACCCTCTGGTTAACTAAATTTCTTCTTTTTCCGTATACCACCGTAACTCGTTTAACTGATTTTTCCCTTTGTCTTTCTCTCGATCTTTCAACTTTTCTAATTTTTCTTTATTGGGGTCGCTCGATTCAATCCTTTCTAACTCGAGTGCTTGAGACATGAGTTCAAAATTGTTGTGTCCGAATCCCACTACTTGCATTCTCAAACTGGGCTTTAAACCAATCTCAAATCTCTTGCATCTAGTCTTGTCGTGGAAAGGAGACTCCAAAGATAATGACTTAAGAGGAGAACTCTCTCTCATACTCGCCACCGATCTATTCCTTATTTCTAACTCAAAAATTATTGCAATTTCTTATCAACATATGCATCTAGGATGTATTTGTCCTCAATTATCTCGATGAAGTCATCCTGTGTCAAGATCGTGGTTCAAATAAGCCGTGGGGATGTTCTTCCACCAATCATACGCATCCCTGCAAGAGCTTATACGTAATACTCAAACTTCAATTCATCTTGGCAAAGGCAGCTTCTTGAACACTCTATCCATTCTTTCAAGCCATTGCTCGCCTAAAGGGTCCACTGCACTTTAAATTCTCAGAGCCCCATACTTCAGTAATTTATCATACTGTCTGGCTGGAGGCAATGGTTGTGTCACGGGTGTCTGGGTTGCAGCATTTGTGGGGCTGGTGCTACTGATCCACTAGCATTCTCAGAGTCAGCTTCCCTTGTGCCTCGCTTCAACAGATCGCCAACTGAGCGATCCCCTTCTTCCATTTCACCAAGTTAGATATCTCCGAATAAATAACACAAGGAGATTTCTCCGTTAGTTCATATTTATGATGTAATGCAATCGTATATAACAAATATGGACATTGAGCAGCTTGTACTTAATAAGGAAAAGACACAAAATTTTAAGTTAAAACATACTTCAAAAATTTGTTCTGATATTACTAAATATGTCACGCCTTACCCCTCTGTAAGGCATAACATGATCCCGTAGAATACCTAATGAACTATCGAACTTCACCTACCGATAATTCATTAAGTACCCTACAAGGGATTTTAAAATAATTTTCTTACTTTTGTTAAGTGGTGAACATTTGCTAGTTGGTATCAAACATTTAATTTAAGTTGAAAGCTAGTTGAAATTTTTGACCCATTTTATTTTTTCGCAAATTTTATGAAAATTTTGATAGAGTTCTGTGTATTTTGAGAAAACAGCTTTTCAAATACCAAAAAAGGCACTTCCAATAATTTTTCAACCATCGCCTAAATTCATACTCAATCTCAACCAATTTCTCAACACATTTATCAACTTTCAAATTTCAAATCCACTATCCAATGATCATCAAAATACTAACAATCCATTTCATTCAAATTAAATAAAATAGTTCAATTCATATTTCATTATTGATAATTTATATACACCATTGCAAAGAAAATTTACATCAAAAGAAATTTACTAAATTTTATTACAAACTTTATACAAACTTTATACAAGTCGCCAAGACTGAATTTACATGTCCATACATTTATGTGTAATACATACATCAAAAGAAATATTTACAGTCAGGGTATAAATTATACCCGATAACTTCAAGCTGATAGATCCTCAATCTCAAGCTCATCACGCTTCCCTAGTTCTAAATCTGCGATAGCAATAATAGCCATCACGAGTATTAGGACTCACAGTGCACAACATACTAAAATAATCTTTATGCAGAATTTAAACCACATTTATTCAAAAATTGGACTGAACATGAATTATGAAATTTTTAATGCAAACAAGTTCATTTCGAAGCATCAAAACACATTTCACAAAATCCACAGTTATATCATGCCATTCGAAACAAATATAATCTCAATAGCCAGAGGCTAAGGAGAAATCACATCACAAGGCTAGCTAGCTCAAATATATGGATATCCATTCAAGTTTCTCTTCTACTGGCACACCTCAACACTTCATCTAGAGAAGGAATCAAAATTCGAAACTGATTACCCCCACTAGTCATGCTAGTGAGGTGTTCAAATATATGGTCATGACACTGTGGTTTCAAAACTTATCTTAACAATTTGCTAAACATTGTCATTTCAAACATACACAATAACTTTCAACAATTTAGATCAAAGCATCATAAATAATGTCACAATTCACTTTTTCAAATTATTTAAAACAATAATTTACAGAAATTATACGTTGTGCATAAACCTCAAGCGAGTCGCCTCTTGGCCTTGACTCGATTCTTTGGGTTCTTTCCCGGTGTTCTTTTCAACTGAAACACATAATTTCACAGTGTTTCAGTACCATAACTTTGCATAAATCCAAAAATAAATTTAACTTTACTTTTACCTAGCTCTAATGTGCTAAACTTGGCGTTCTTTAAATTTTTTGTTTCGGAGTTACTATTCACTACACTATTCAAGTCAAATTGTTGACTTTCTAAGGCTTAATAGGTATGGGAATTTCAACTTCACCCACATACCACATTCTGGTCACTAAATTTGTTGGTTTTGGTTTTTTCTCAAATTCTTAGTCTTTTAGGCAAAATTTGATAAATTTTCAGTTTTGGTGTCTAAGGTTGCACTGTTCCATTGGTCATTTTACTGTTGAAATTTGGCAAAACTTTCTTTATAGAAAATGTTCCTATTGTCTTTAGTTTATTCTCCTTTTGAATTACTCCAATTGGAGTTTTGTAGCTCAAGTTATAGCCATTTGAACTATGGCTGCCAGATTGGATTAAATCTAGATTTTCTGAGCAATTTTTGGTACCGGTAGTTTTAGGTGACCAACTTGGGGTGGGCTAATGACTTGGTTAATGGAATTATTTGGGTTTGTGTTCTTCATGAAAGTTTTTTGTCTATATCTCATCTAACCTCTGGTAAAATTTTAGGTCATTTAGACTTGCCTAGCTCAAGTTATGGCCATTTGGTCAGTTTGTACAGATAGACCGAGATTTTCCAAGTTTGGTTAGTTTGTTCATTAGGTTTTGGTCACTTTTTGGGCATTGTTCCTAAATGAAAATTGTGTCATTTAGTGTCTATTTTTATTCCCAATTGGTCTCATACCAATTGACTTGTAAATTTTCATTTTGGTCCTCAAAGGTAGCAAAGATGACCACACTCAACCGAATGTACTTTGATTCAAACACTCCTAACACACCTCATTAGGTCACAATTGACCATTTTCCACTTCAAACTAGATCAAAGACATCATTTACAAGTTTCTCACATTTTTGTCTCTAAACCCTAATGTCCAAAACCCTAATTTACACTGATTGTTGTATTTAACCAATTCAATGCTTTTAACTATAATCACTCATCTAATTGAGGTTCATATGCTCATTCAAATCCATCAAACCATGCAAATCACACTCCCCATCATGCTGGCCGAAATTTCAGTTTAGTCCTCCACACATATTTTTATTTCTAAGTTCATTTAAGTAACTAAACATGCATTTAAAGTAGAAAATTGAAAGTTAGCATACTAACCTTTCTTAGAACTTCAATTCCTTCAAATCTCTATCTTTTGTATTTCTTTCCTCTTTCAATCTTCTTCTCAAGTGACTAAAGCAAGCTCTAATGAGGTTTTTATGGAAGCTATTAAGGTTTAGTGAAGAATTTTATGCTTGAGTGTAAGCTTTAATGGAAGTGTAACAATGGTGATGGAGATAGATATGGGAGGCGGCAACCATTTATGAAGATGAATTTTTGTATTTTTTTTTTTTTTTTTTTTTTTCCTTTCTTCTTTTATGTATTTTGTCTTATGGAAGACTCAAAAATCCATTTAATTAAATTTATTAATTATAGGATTTATGGCATCATGCATGATGTCATGCACGATGTCACCTCCCTTCACTTTTTTATTTTCTCTTTTTTTTTTTTTCTATTAGTTCTTTAATTTAATTCTCGATTTCGGAATTTTCTTTTCCGATTTTATTTGACGCTTAGGTCGAGTCGGGCCGGTCAATTGACCAAATTGTCCTCGCTTAAACCCGATTTGTAAATAATTCAATATTTCTTCCGACTTCTCGATCTAATTATTTGATCGCTAAAAATTCTTTTTCGTGATTTTCTTTTCCATCGTGTTCGTAATGGTCCTAAGGATTCAAATTTGAGTTTAAATCGATTTCTTTATTCCGAAGGTCACCCATCGTGACTCTCTCGCTCGCTTAACTTCTTATGTTCTCGTTCTTCTTATTTATATTTAACTAATTGACAATTACTAATTATTTGTGTTTATGGCTTCTCTAGTTGTCTTAAGTGTGGTTCTAATCCTTAATTATTCTGGACCGCACCGTCACCTAATGTTGAAATATACCGTGCTATACAAACGGGGGTTATATGCAACATCGATGAGTTATCGTAAGATAGTTTAACTTACCTACTAACTTCCTATACTTTTCTCGATCTTCAAACAATTTACCATCTCGTAAAAGTTGCAAATTTGGGTTCATTGGTGCATTATAAGGCTTAGCATCTAATTTCTGTCATAGTAGATCAAGAACATACTTCTGCTGAGACATAAAGATACCTTTCTTACTTCTCATAACTTCAATACCTAAAAATACTTAAGTAAGCCCAAGTCTTTGTTTGAAATTAAGTCCAAGAAAGTGTTTAATGGATAAAATACCGATAGAGTCATTCCCAAAGGATAGCAATATTATCAACATACACTACTAGTAGAATTAGCCAGCCTTCGATCGCCTATAGAACATTGAATGATTGCCCTTACTTTTTCGCATTTCAAAATCTTGTACTACTTCACCGAATTTCCTAGGCAACCCCAAAATAAAGTCCATAGACAAATCAACCCATGGTTCACTTGGTACAGCAAAGGTGTATATAGGCCTTGAGGTAAGACCTTAGACTTTGCTTTCTTATATGTGATACACCTAGAACACACTCTCTCCATATCTTCTTCATATGAGGCCAAAAGAAGTGTTCTCTCAATGTATCCAAAGTCTTAGTAACCCTAAAATATCCCATGAGACCGCTACTATGTGACTCACGATAAGTAACTCTCTCATAGAGCAATTAGGCACACATAATTTATTCTCATGAAATAAAAATCCATCATGCCTATAAAACTTTTGAAAAATAATTTTCTCACGTGCATCATAAACAACAACAAAATTAGAATCCTTAGCATACAACTCCTTCACATACTCATAACCTAATAATTTAGCATTAAAAGTAGAGATAAGAGCATACCTGCATGACAATGCATCAGAAACTAAATTTTCCTTACATTGATTATAATCGATAACATAAGGAAAAGTCTCAATAAATTCTACCCATTTGGTATGCCTACGCTTGAGCTTGTTTTGCCCCTTCAAGTGTTTCAATGACTCAATGATCGTAATGAATCATGAACTCCTTTGGCCACAAGTAATGCTGCCATGTCTCCAATGCTCGCACCAAGGCATAAAGCTCTTTGTCATACATTGAGTAGTTCAATGCTGCACCATTTAGTTTTTCACTAAAATATGCACAGGATATCTCTCTTGCATCAAAATAGCGCCTATACCAATCCTAAGTATCACATTCTATTTCAAATATTTTAGTGAAATCAGAAGACTCAAGAATGGGGCGTAACATAACTTATCTTTAATTAAGTTAAAAGCACGATTTGTTCCTTACCTCATGTAAAGCCAACATTCTTTTAACAATCTCCACAAAGGTGCAGCTAAAGTATCAAATCCTTAACAAACCTTCCATAAAACTAGCTAAACCATGTAAATTATGTACCTCAAGAATGTATGTAGTAATCGCTAGTCATGGATAGCTTTCACCTTCTCTTCATCCACCTCAATACTTTTGGCACTAATCACATAACCCAAAAACACAACTCTTTCTATGCAAAAGTACACTTTTAAGATTAGCATACAATTTCTCTTTTCTAAGCACTTCAAACACACACACCTCAAATGACGATATGTACTTCCATTTTTTATCAGACACTCAATATATCATCAAAGTATACTACTACAAACTTACCAATGAATGCACGAAACATGGTTCATTAATCTCATGAATGTACTAGGTGCATTAGTCAATCCAAAAGGCATAACTAACCACTCATATAAATCATATATTGTTTTGAAAGTTGTTTTCCACTCATCTCCTACTTTTATCCTAATTTGGTGGCATCCACTTTTCAAATCAATTTTCGAAAAGACACAAGCACCATTCAATTCATCTAACATGTTATCTAGCTTAGGAATGGGATATCTATATTTTACAGTAATCTTATTTATAGCTCAATAGTCAACTCACATCCTCCAAGAACCATCCTTCTTAAGCACTAATAGCACCGAAACTACACATGGACTCATGCTTTCTCTCACATACCCTTTTGCCAATAACTCCTCAATTTGCCTCAAGTTCCTTTGTGTCCTTAGGATTACTTCGTAAGTTGGTCGATTAGGAATTACTACTCCAGAACAAAATCAATTTGATGTTTAATCCTCTAATAGGTGGCAACTCATTAGGCATATCCTCAGAAAGACATCTTCAAACTCTTGTAAAAGATAAACAGCAGAACTAGGCAAAGAACTATTAAGGTCAACAAGATTCAAATAAGCCTCCTTGTACACAAGTACAATCATTGGCTTTTTAGCAAAAAATGCACTCTTAACATCTCTTTCTTTGCAAATAAGCTCATTTTTTCTCTTTGCCTCCTTTTGCAATCGATTCACTCTCTTTCCAATCTCACCAATGACTTTTCACTCCTTTATTTTTCTCTTTATTTTTACTCTCAATCACTCTCTTCTCCTCATTAGAACTCTCGCCTCTCCTTTTCTACACTTTTACTCTCACTTCACTAGTGTTTTCCTTCTCAATTGATCTCCTCAACTTCACTTGATCCTCATATACTTGTTTAGGAGTTAATGGAGCCAATGTTATCTTTCGCCATCCTTTTCAAAAGAATACTGATTTGTGAACCATCATGTATCACTCGCCATCAAATTGCCATGGTCTACTACAACAGATGACCCGCATGCATGGGCGCTACATCACATATAACCTCATCATGATATCTACCAATGGAAAAACAACTAATGTTTGCTTAGTCACCTTAACTTCTCCACATTCATTCAACCATTGTAACTTGTATGGCCTAGGATGTTTCAAAGTAGGCAACTTCAATTTCTCAACCAATAGTGTACTAGCTACATTGGTACAACTACTCGATCTATTATCATACTACATGCTTTATCCTTAATGCGGCATCTAGTATGAAATATATTTTCCCTTTGCTCCTCTTCACCAACCTCCTTCACTTGTATGTTCAATGCCTCCTAGTGACTAATGCACTCCCTTCTACAAAGATACTCCACATCAAGTAGCATCTTCTAATGGAGGCATATAATCACTATCTTCATCACTCTCAATCTCTATATCTCCATTATCTCTAAGATCATTGCCTTTTATTGGGGCATTGTGAAGCAATATGACTCTGTCCTCAAACATCTAAAACACTTTATATCCCTATTTCTTTGAGATTGGGAAGAGTTCATACCTTTATCTTTGTTATCCCCATGATGCTTACTTCATTTTCTTCATGTTTAGGCTTAGAAACAGCCTTATCCTCCTTCTTAGGCCAATTCGATTTTCATGAGCTCTAGGAACCGAACTTGTGTTACTCCTATACCTCGACATCCCTTTCCTCCTAAGTCGCTTCAATTTTCATGGCCATATGCACCATGTCCTCTAGCTCCACATAATGCTGCAACTCAACTAAATCAGCTATTTCTTTATTCAAACCACCTAAGAATCGAGCCATTGTGACTTCTCCGTCCCTCCTCAACATTTGCCTCGAATCATAGCCATCTCCATCTCCTTATGGTATTCTTCCACTCTCTTTGTCCCTTGTGTGAGTCTCCTCAGCCTCGATGCAATTCTCTATAATAATGGTTAGGGACAAATCTTCTTCTCATGATAGCTTTCTATCTCATCCCATGTATCAATAGACCTCTCTATTTCTTCTCCGCTAAAATCATTTGATCCCACCATGCAAGAGCAACTCAACTCAACTCAACTCAACTAAGCCTTTATCCCAAAAATTTGAGGTCACTATATGAATTCTCTTTCTCCACTCTAAACGATTTTGGATTAAATCTTCGGAAATATGTAATGTTTCTAGGTCATATTGTACTACTCTCCTCCAAATCAGTTTAGGTCTATCTCTTCTTTTCTTTCTATCCTCACCCTATATGCTCTATTTGTCTAATTGGAACCTCCGTATATCTACGCTTCACATGACCAAACCACCTTAATCTCCATTCTTCAACTTATCCTCAATTAATACCACTTCTACCATACAAGAGCATAGCAATGGTAGAATTCAATAAAGAAATAGTTTCACCTTTTTTCTTTTCCTAAATTGCCTTGGTATGCCAAGGATTACTATGTAATATTGGATTGCAAGAAGATTAAGGAGGTCAAGAGCATTGGTGGGACCAGTGGAAGGAATTCAATATCAAGTGTTGATTATGTAGTCCTTTAGCAACTCTTGTAATATAAATGAATGAAATACACCTAGGAATGCCCTGATTAAATTCTTGGTGGCTCAGAATTGAATTCCTTAGAAAGTCCATGATCATACCATATTTACTGTTTATCCATGAATGCATGAGATGAATGTAAATGTACGCAAGTTTATGATATATGCATGCTAAATGGATAATGTGCAAAGTGAGACCTTAATAGTAATTAGGATGACCACAAAATCTTTCAAACAAATGATTAAGTTGGAAATGTTATAATTAAAGTAATTATAACATGGGCCCTCCATTGAGGCAATTATTTTAAGAAATTTTAAATACTTGCATAAGATGCAATTAATTTACGAGATTTTCTTAAGAATAATTGTTAAGCATCAGATGTTGTAAATATGTAAATGGTTTGGTGGCTAATATTGGATGTACCTGAGGACATTAAAATTATTTGCATAATTACTAGCTCAATGAGATCAACTTAACTAATGCAAGATAAATCAATAATGGATGTACCTGAAATTTTGAGCATTAGGGGCTAGGTAAAGGATTGAACCTCATATGAGATGTGATGGGCAAGGAGTTGCTCACTTATAGTTTATTGTAATTCCAATTAATTCCAATAATGGATGTACCTGAGGATAATCAATAGAATTATAAGAATTCAATCACCCACTAGAAATCCATCCAATAAGGATTTCCGTTTTCTACTTTGAAATTGTAGGATTCGCTAAGTTAGTGGGAGGACCAATTTGATTAAAAGACCATAATCATTTTGGTTAATTACATGATATACATTTATTAATTAATCTGGTTATTTTCTGCAGGTAATTTTCTGATAATAATGAGCACAGAACAACCACCACCATCCAATATCTTTGCAAGCATACTTGATGGCAATAGGTTGACAGGACCTAATCTGTCTTATTGGCTAAGAAATTTGAAACTTGTCCTGAAGCTTGAACATATTAGACATGTTCTAGACTCAAATGTTCCTGGTCCCTTATCTCCAGAGGCCACTCAAGAGGAACATGAAACTTTAGACAAGTGGGAGGAACATGATATGAGAGCTAAGTGTTACATGCTTGCTTCCATAAGTAATGAGTTACAGAAGCAACATGAGAACATGTAGAGTGCGAGTGAGATCCTCCTTCACCTACAAGAGTTGTATGGTGAGCACAGCAGGAATGCTAGGTATGAGATATCTAGACAGCTATTCTGCATGAGGATGTCTGAGGGACAGAATGTTGGGGATCATGTCCACAAGATGATTCGGCTGATTGAGCAGCGGGAACATCTTGACTTTAACATGGATTTCCAACTGTAGATGGATTTGATCCTTTAGTCCCTTCCGGAGTCTTTTGGGAATTTCGTGACAAATTTCCATATGACTAAACAGGAATGCATCTTGGCTGGTTTACTCAACATATTAGTTATTGCTCAAAAGAATATGTCGGGCAATAAAGGAAAAGTGTCACACCTTACCCCTCCGTAAGGCATAACATGATCCCGTAAAATACTTAATGAACTACCAAACTTCACCTACCGATAACCCATTAAGTACCCTATAAGGGATTTTAAAACGATTTTCTTACATTTTGGAAGTGGTGAGCATTTTAGTGAGAATTAAAAACCATTTATTCAAAGCTTAAAGACTAGTAAAATTTTTGTCCATTTAAATTTTGCCGTAAATTTTATAAAAATTTTGACAGAGTTCTGTTTGTTTTTGGAGAAAACCGTTCTTCAAATACCTGAGAAAAACACTCCCAAAAATGTTTCACAATTTCCAACCTCCAATAAATCACAATTCAACTCCAATCAATTCATTTCAAAACAGTTCCACAATCCAAACAAAATTTATCAACTCAGAATAGTTAATAATTCCATTCACAAAGCATAAAGCAGAAAATCCATATAAACAAATATTAAATTTACAGAAGAGAATCCAAAATAATATTGTTACAATTTATTTACAACAGCTCAACTACATTGATACATACAACATTTTTATATTTACATCAAGATTATCTACAAGGGTATAAAATAATACCCGTATAAAATGATCAGAGTAGTCCTCGATTTAACAGCAGCTCACTCTGCTGCTTTCTCCTTGCTCTTATCTGCGACAGCAAAATAAGCTATCGCTGAGTATAAAAATACTCAGTGGTACACAATAAAAATTTAAAATACAACAAATAAATCATTCATTGCCAAACACAATTTAAATATTTATGAGTCACATTTTGCAAATATCAAAGTCCATAATGACACCATTGTCAAATAATCCATTAAACACAGTTTAGTCAAACAATTTCATAAACACAGTGTTGTCAAAGTCATACACAACTTAAGTCATGACACAAAATTTCCGATCAATGCCGTGTTGTACACCACGACAAAGCAATCTACAACCCCATTAATCGAAATCAATGAGGGAGGTGGCTAGCTAGCTATTGAGTACTCATCCGATCTACAACCTCAACTGGCAAGCAAGAGAGGGAGGAAAATAAACGATCTCAACCCCATAAATGGAGGAGGAAATGTGGTACTGCCATGCTAAGTGTGAATCCAAATTCAATTTAAAACAATTATTTTCAATAATTTATGAGAGATCCCAAACAATTTTCAAAGTCATTTTTGTAGTCACAAAATGGCAACACAATTCATAAATAACACAGCGATTTCATAAAATATAGCAATTCAAATTCTCAATTGGAAAACAATTATATAAATTAATTGTACACAAACCTGACTGGAGTCGCCTCTAGGCCTTGACTCAGTCTTTCAGGGCTTCCAAGTCTTTTTCAGCTGAAACACATAATTTCACAGTGTCTCAGTACCATAACTTAGCATAAATCCAAAAATAAATTTCACTTTATTTTAACTAACTCTATTGCGATAAATTCGACGTTCTCGAAGTTTTTGTGTTTCGGGTTACTATTCACTACACTATTCAAGTTAAATTATTGACCTTTTAAGGCTTAATAGGTGTGGGAACTCCAACTTCACCCACATGCCACATTTTAGTTATTAAACTTGTTGGTTTTGGTCATTTTCTCAAAGCTTAGGTCTTTTAGGCAAAATTGCCAATTTTCGGTTTTGGAGTTCTAAATTGCACTGTTTCATTGGTCCATCTACTGTTGGAATTTGGCAAAACTTCCTTCATAGAAAATGTTCCTTATTGTCTTAAGTGTATTCTCATTTTTGGATCACCCCAATCGGAGTTTTGTAGCTCAAGTTATAGCCAAAATACAATTACTGTTCACGTGCACTGTTCATGCTGCAATTTTGGTTCTGGCAGATTTTTGGTCCAACTTCATTCAATAATTTGATCAAGTTAAGTCCATAATTTGGTCTAATTTCCTTCATACGAAATGTTCTACTATGTCTTAGGTTTCCATCGGTTCAAGATTCACCTAAATCGGAGCTTTCTAGAGAGAGTTATAGCCATTGAAACTTTACTGCTCAATGGCAATTCTGCAGAATTGCAGGTTCAATAACTCAAATTTTCTCAACAATTTGACTTGGTTAATGGCATAATTTGGGGTGGTGTTCTTCATGAAAGTTTTAGATCTATATCTTATCTAATTTATGGTAAAATTTCAGGTCATTTTGACCTTCCTAGCTCGAGTTATGACCAAATGAATAATTACTGTTCATTTGATTAGTTTGGTGCAGTGGCAGCCTGCTCTCATTTCACTTTGGTCAATTGTTTCACTAAGTTTTAATCAGTTTTTGGCCATGGTCCCTTGATGAAAATTGTGCTATTTTATGTCTATTTTCATCTCCAATTGGTGGCATATCAATTGGACTTGTAAAATTTCCGTTTTGGTCCTTCAAAGTTGGTTTGGTCATGCTATTAACCTACGAATTTGTCTTCCATTCTAACAATTCCCATACGTTTCCTTTGGTCATTATTGACCATTTTTCAGTCCACAATTGGTCAAAGATATCATTTATGCATTTCTCCAAATTTTGGTTCACAAACCCTAACATTCAAACCCTAATCTCACTAATTCATTGTATTTAACTACATTAATGGTTTTAAGGCTAATCATTCAACTAATTAAGGTTTCTACACTCATTCAAACTCATTAAATTCATGCAATTCATACTCCCTTCAACCAGATCAAAATTTCAGCAATGGTCCTTCCCCCATATTTGTTTCATTTAATCAAGTTCTAAGCTCTCTTTCACAACTAGTTAAGCATTTAAAGAAGTAAAATGGTAAGTTAGCACACTAACCTTTCTTAAATCCTTCAAACCCTATCTTTAACTCTTCTTTCTTCTTGTAATTCTTCTTCTCAAGTTGTAATAACAAGCTTTAATGAAGTTTTTAGGGAAGTTATGTTGATTGGGTGAAGCAAATTAAGCTTAAAAGTAAGCTTAAAGAAAAAGCTTTCATGGAGAGTTTTTGGGAAGGAAGTGGTGCGGCAATTGGGAAGGAAGAAGAAAGGATTTTTTTTTTCTTTTCTTTTCTTTATTTATTTAGGCTTATGGAAGACCACAAAAAGTCCAATTAAATAATTCAACTAATTAATTTATTTTTGGCATCATGCATGATGTCATCACTTTTGACTTTTTCATTTTTTTTTCTATTTATTTTTTTCTATTAGTTCTTTAATTTAATTCTCGATTCTGAAATTTTCTTTTCTCCGATTTTATTTGACAGTTAGGTCAGTAGTTAGATCTTGGGGTCAATTGACCAAATTGCCCTCATTTAGTTCATCGGTTTGCAATTAATTCCATATTTCTTCCGACTCACGACCTAATTATTTGGTAGCTTAACGGTTCTTTTTCATGATTTTCTCTTTTCCACTTTGTGTTCATAAGGATCCTAAGGACCGCAGCGTCACTTTTACGGTTCGAAATTTGAGTTTAAAAGCGACTTGATCATTCAGAAGGTCATTCATCGTGACTCTCGGCTCGTTTAACCTCTTATGTTCTGTTTTTCTTATTTATAGTTAACTAATTAAACATTACTAATTATTTGTGTTTATGGCTTCTCAAGTTGTCTTAAGTGTGGCCCTAATCCCATTAATTGTCCGGACCGACACCGATCACCGGAACAGTGAAATATACCAGGCTATACAAATAGGGGTGTTACAATTCTCCCCCCCTTAAAATAAATTTTGTCTTGAAATTTTACCTGGTATCAATTTCTGAATAGCTGTGGGTGTTGTCTCCTCATGTCCTCCTCTTGTTCCCAAGTAGCTTCTTGGCCCGAATGATGGTTCCACAGCACTTTTACCAATGGTCTCTGCTTATTCCGTAGCTGCTTCACCTCATAAGCCAGAATCTTTATGGGTTCTTCTTCATATGTGAGGTCTGGATTCACTTCTATTTCTTCTATTGGTAGTACATGAGATGGATCTGATCGATACCTCCTCAACATCGACACATGGAAGATGTTATGTATCTTCTCTAACTCTGGAGGTAGTGCCAAACGATAAGCCAAAGGACCCACTCTTTCCAATACCTCATATGGCCCGATAAAACGAGGACTTAGTTTCCCCTTTCTGTCGAATCTCATAATCCTCTTCCACGGAGAAACCTTGAGGAAAACTTTCTCACCTACTGCATACTCAATATCCCTTCTTTTCAAATTAACATAGGACTTTTGATGCGATGCGGTTTAAGTCGACCCTTGATCATCCCGATTTTCTCTTGATCCGTTGAACAATTTCGGGTCCAATCATTTTTCTTTCACCCACGTCATCCCAACACAATGGGGTTCTACATTTTCTGCCATACAAAGCTTCATATGGAGGCATCCCAATGCTTGATTAATAGCTGTTGTTATAAGCAAACTCAATCAAAGGCAAGTGTGTATCCCAACTATCCTCAAAATCAATCACACAAGCCCGTAGCATGTCCTCCAAGATTTGAATTACCCTCTCGATCGCCATCCGTCTGCGTGGGTGGAATGCGATCAAGTTCAATCTAGTTCCTAGGGCTCTCTGAAGACTACCCCAAAATCTAGAAGTGAACCTAGGATTTCTGTCTGATACGATGGATACTGGCACTCCATGAAGTCTCACAATCTCATCGATGTACAACCTGGCCAATCTGTCCAAACTGTAGTCCATTCGGACTAGCAGAAAATGAGCAGACTTAGTCAGTCTGTCGACAATGACCCATACTGCATCATGACTCTTCTGTGTCCGCGGAAGTCCCATTACAAAATCCATCACTATTCTTTCCCATTTCCATTCTGGCACTGGTAGTGGATGTAACAACCCAGTTGGTACTTGATGCTCTGCCTTTACTTGCTGACAAGTTAGGCATTTGGATACAAACTCTGCCACATCTCTTTTTAAACCCATCCACCAGTAATGCTCCTTTAGCCCTCTATACATTTTTGTACCACCAGGGTGCATGGCAAAAGGAGACTCATGTGCTTCCTTCAAAATGATCTGCCTCAAATCAACATCATTAGGAACACATATTCTACCCTGGTGTAGTAATAGACCATCATCTCTGATTGAGGACTCTGGTTTCTTGCCCTGTCTGACTTCTTCCAACAGCTTCTGATACTTTTCATCATTCTAGCGACCATTACGATCGATCAATTAACACTGGCTGTACATGCCATGCAACTGCCGTCTGCCCCTCATCATTAATCTCTAAACTGGCATGTAATGATTTCAACTCATGTACTAAAGACAAAGGAGTAACATGTAGACTTGCCATAGTCTTGCGACTTAGGGCGTCAGCCACAATATTAGCTTTTCCTGGCTGATAGTCTATCAGACAATCATAGTCTTTTATCAACTCTAACCACCTCCTCTGTCTCAAATTCAACTCTTTCTAGGTGCCCAAATACTTTAAGCTCTTATGATCTGTGTAGATGTAGCACTTCTCCCTATACAAATAATGTCTCCAGATCTTAAGAGCAAACACAATAGCTGCAAGCTCCAAATCATGTGTTGGATAATTCCTCTCATGCGGTTTCAGCTGGCGTGATGCATAGGCAATAACATTTCGATCTTGCATCAACACACAACCTAACCCATTGTGAGAAGCATCGCTGTAAATTGTATATTCTTTACCCGGTGTAGGTAAAGTCAGGACTGGAGCCTCTGTCAAACATCTCTTCAATTCATCAAAACTTTGTTGGCATTTATCCGTCCACTGAAATTTCACATCCTTTCTAAGTAGCTTGGTCAATGGAGATGCCAACATAGAGAATCCCTTCACAAATCGATGGTAGTATCCAGCTAACCCTAGAAAACTACGAATCTCTGTGACATTTCTGGGTGGCTTCCAATTAAGGACAGCTTCAATCTTGCTAGGATCTACCTTAATACCCTCTGCTGATACTATGTGCCCCAAAAAGGATATCTCCTTCAGCCAAAATTCACATTTCGACAAATTGGCGTATAGCTGTTTCTCCCTCAAAGTCTGCAGTACAATCCGCAGATGTCTATCATGCTCTTTTGCATTCCTCGAATAAACCAATATATCATCAATAAATACCACAACAAACTGATCGAGGTATGGTCTGAAGATAGTGTTCATCAGATCCATAAAAGCAGTTGGAGCATTAGTTAACCCGAATGGCATGACCAAGAACTCATAATGACCATAGCGGGTTCTGAAGGCAGTTTTTGAAATACTCTGCTCTTGAACTTTTAGCTGATAATAACCTAATCTCAGGTCAATTTTGGAGAACACAGCTGCACCCCTCAACTGATCAAACAAATCATCAATATGGGGCAATGGGTATCTGTTCTTTATCGTCACCTTATTCAACTGCCGATAGTCAATGCATAACCGGAGAGTGCCATCCTTCTTCTTTACAAATAACACCGGCACTCCCCAAGGTGACACACTAGGGCGAATGAAGCCCTTATCAAGCAGCTCTTGCAACTACACTTTCAATTCTTTTAGTTCTGCTGGTGCCATTCTGTATGGCGTTATGGAGACTGGGTCCACACTAGGCATAACATCAATTTCAAACTGCACTTCTCTTTCTGGAGGTAATCCTGGCAATTCATCAGGAAACACATCCGGAACGTCACATCTGATAGGAATGTCCTCGCTTTGGACTCCCCACTTGGGGGTCTATCACATGTGCCAAGTACGCGTCACACCCTTTTCTAATCATTTTTCCGCCAATGCAAATTGAAATGATGTTTGAAGTTAATAACATCTCTCCCCATGTATTACTACATCACCATACTAAGGGAGACCAAAAGTGACATCTTGATCTCTGATCAATCATGGCGTGATGCCTGGCTAACCAATCCATGCCCAAGATAATGTCATAATCTCTAAAGGGAATTTCAATTAAATCAGACAAAAAAGTGTGTCCTTAGATCACCAAAGGACAATCCCTATATAACCTATTTACCCTGACCTCCTGGCCTAATGGACTAGTTACTAGCACATCATAGTCCATTGGTACACACTGAATAGCAGTAGAACACATCACACTAGCACTAACATACGAATGTGTGGAGCCAGGATCAAATAACACATACACATCTTGGTCAAGGATGGAGAAAATACCAGCTACAACATCTGATGTTTCAGCTTCCTCCCTCTGGCGCATGGTATACACTCTGACTGGTGCGCCACTGGGTGTTGGCTGGTTAACAGTGCTCTGACTTCCAGGGGTGTTACCAGGACCCCTACCTCTGCCTCTGCCTCTAGCAGCTGACTGTGACCCTCTGGGTGCAGAGACTTGGGCTGATCCTTCAGATGTAGTGAAAGATCCAGACCGGCGCGGACTAGTGCAATCCTTAGCGAAATGTCCGCTCCCTCCACAGTTAAAACATACGCCAGTAGCTTTAAAACAAACCCCACCATGAGTTCTACCACAAGTTTCACACTGCCGTACTGATAGAGATCCTCGAGAAGCTTGTTGGGTCGGTGACATCGAGGTGGTCTTTGGCCGTAAAATCGCCTCTGCCTCTCGGAGCTGGATCCCCTAAACTGTTTCCTCTTTCCAGAACCACTCTCAGATGCTTGTCCAATAGTCTTTTCAGTTTTCTCTTGTGTACCCTTCTTCACTGCCCCTTCTGATTCTATCCTTTCCAATTTCAAGGCCTGTGAGATCAATTCAAAGAAAATTCGATGTCCAAACCCACAACTTGCATTCTCAAATTCTGCCTTAGCCCAGACTCAAACCTCTTGCATTTGTCTCTGGGGGTGGAGACTAAGCTTCCAGCATAGTGGCTTAGCCTTGAGAAGTCTCTCTCATACTCTGCTATGGTTCGGTTCCCTTGTTTCAAATTCAAAAAATCTTGCAACTTCATATCCACATATGCATCGGGAACCCATTTCTGTCGAAACTCCCTCAAAAAGTCTGTCCATGTAAGGACAGGTGGTTCAACCAAGCTGTGGGGGATGGTCTTCCACCATTCATATGCATCTCCTTGAAGAAGAGATACTGAATACTCGAATTTCATCTCTTCCGTACACTGCAGTTTTCTGTAAACCCGTTCCATTCTTTCCAACCACTGTTCTGCCTCTAGTGGATCCACAGTGCCTTTAAACTTAGTGGCCCCAAATTTCATCAATTTTTCATACTGCCGAGCTGAGGGCTATGGTTGTGCTACAGGTACTGGCATCTGAGCTTGGGGTGGCACATTACCCGCCATTTGCTGAAAGAAGGCAGCCATTTGCTGCATAAATTGAGCAGGAAACTGCGGTGCTGGAGCAGGAACTGGAGTGGCTGACCCACTCACGTTCTGGAGTGCTGGGGCTTCCCCTTGAACCTCAGCCTCAACAGATTGTTTTTCGGAATGATCTCATCCTTCCATTCCGTTTCTCAAATTTTCTAATTCCTGAGATTAAACACAAGGAGGTTGACCTCCGTTAGTGCATATTCATGATGTAAATATGTCATATGTATCAATTAAAGACACTTGAGCAGTTGTACTTATTAATAAAATGTTCATACACGTAGTCAAAATTTATTGAAAAACCAGGCTCTGATACCACTAAAACATGTCACACCTTACCCCTCCGTAAGGCATAACATGATCCCGCAGAATACTTAATGAACTACCAAACTTCACCTACCGATAACCCATTAAGTACCCTACAAGGGATTTTAAAACGATTTTCTTACATTTTGGAAGTGGTGAGCATTTTAGTGAGAATTAAAAACCATTTATTCAAAGCTTAAAGACTAGTAAAAATTTTTGTCCATTTAAATTTTGCTGCAAATTTTATAAAAATTTTGACAGAGTTCTGTTTGTTTTTGGAGAAAACCGTTCTTCAAATACCTGAGAAAAACACTCCCAAAAATGTTTCACAATTTCCAACCTCCAATAAATCACAATTCAACTCCAATCAATTCATTTCAAAACAGTTCCACAATTCAAATCAAATTTATCAACTCAGAATAGTTAATAATTCCATTCACAAAGCATAAAGCAGAAAATCCATATAAACAAATATTAAATTTACAGAAGAGAATCCAAAATAATATTGTTACAATTTATTTATAACTGCTCAACTACATTTATACATACAACATTTTTATATTTACATCAAGATTATGTACAAGGGTATAAAATAATACCCGTACAAAATAATCAGAGTAGTCCTCGATTTAATGACTCACTCTGCTGCTTTCTCCTTGCTCTTATGTGCGACAAAGAAAATAAGCTATCACGAGTAAAAATACTCAGTGGTGCACAATAAAAATTTAAAATACAACAAATAAATCATTCATTGCCAAACACAATTTAAATATTTCTCAGTCACATTTTGCAAATATCAAAGTCCATAATGACACCATTTTGTCAAATAATCCATTAAATACAGTTTAGTCAAACAATTTCATAAACACAGTGTTGCCAAAGTCATACACAACTTAAGTCATGACACAAAATTTCCGATCAATGCCGTGTTGTACACCACGACAAAGCAATCTACAACCCCATTAATTGAAATCAATGAGGGAGATGGCTAGCTAGCTAATGAGTACTCATCCGATCTACAACCTCAACTGGCAAGCCAGAGAGGGAGGAAAGGTGGTACTGTCATGCTAAGTGTGAATCCAAAATCAATTTAAAACAATTATTTTCAATAATTTATGAGAGATCCCAAACAATGTTCACAGTCATTTTTGTAATCACAAAATGGCAACACAATTCGTAAATAACACAGCAATTTCATAAAGTATAGCAATTCAAATTTTCAACTGGAAAACAATTACATAAATTTATTGTGCACAAACCTGATTGGAGTCGCCTCTAGGCCTTGACTCAGTCTTTCAGGGCTTCCAAGTCTTTTTCAGCTGAAACACATAATTTCACAGTGTCTCAGTATTATAACTTAGCATAAATCCAAAAATAAATTTCACTTTATTTTAACTAACTCTATTGCGATAAATTCGACGTTCTCGAAGTTTTTGTGTTTCGGGTTACTATTCACTACACTATTCAAGTCAAATTGTTGACTTTTTAAGGCTTAATAGGTATGGGAACTCCAACTTCACCCACATACCACATTTTGGTCATTAAACTTGTTAGTTTTTGTCATTTTCTCAAAGCTTAGGTCTTTTAGGCAAAATTGCCAATTTTTGGTTTTGGAGTTCTAAATTGCACTGTTTCATTGGTCCATCTACTGTTGGAATTTGGCAAAACTTCCTTCATAGAAAATGTTCCTTATTGTCTTAAGTGTATTCTCATTTTTGGATCACCCCAATCGGAGTTTTGTAGCTCAAGTTATAGCCAAAATACAATTACTGTTCACGTGCACTGTTCATGCTGCAATTTTGGTTCTGGCAGATTTTTGGTCCAACTTCATTCAATAATTTAATCAAGTTAAGTCCATAATTTGGTCTAATTTCCTTCATACGAAATGTTCTACTATGTCTTAGGCTTCCATCGGTTCAAGATTCACCTAAATCGGAGCTTTCTAGAGAGAGTTATGTCCATTGAAACTTTACTGCTCAATGGCAATTCTGCAGAATTGCAGGTTCAATAACTCAACTTTTCTCAATAATTTGACTAGGTTAATGGCATAATTTGGGGTGGTGTTCTTCATGAAAGTTTTAGATCTATATCTTATCTAATTTCTGGTAAAATTTCAGGTCATTTTGACCTTCCTAGCTCGAGTTATGACCAAATGAATAATTACTGTTCATTTGGTCAGTTTGGTGCAGTGGCAGCCTGCTCTCATTTCACTTTGGTCAATTGGTTCACCAAGTTTTAGTCAGTTTTTGGCCATGGTTCCTTAATGAAAATTGTGCTATTTTATGTCTATTTTCATCTCCAATTGGTGGCATATCAATTGGACTTGTAAAATTTCCGTTTTGGTCCTTCAAAAGTTGGTTTGGTCATGCTGACAGCAGCATGACCAATTCACCTACGAATTTCTCTTCCATTCTAACAATTCCCATACATTTCCTTTGGTCATTATTGACCATTTTTCAGTCCACAATTGGTCAAATATATCATTTATGCATTTCTCCAAATTTTGGTTCACAAACCCTAACATTCAAACCCTAATCTCACTAATTCATTGTATTTAACTACATTAATGGTTTTAATGCTAATCATTCAACTAATTAAGGTTTCTACACTCATTCAAACTCATTAAATTCATGCAATTCATACTCCCTTCAACCAGATCAAAATTTCAGCACTGGTCCTTCCCCCATATTTGTTTCATTTAATCAAGTTCTAAGCTCTCTTTCACAACTAATTATGCATTTAAAGAAGTAAAATGGTAAGTTAGCACACTAACCTTTCTTAAATCCTTCAAACCCTATCTTTAACTCTTCTTTCTTCTTGTAATTCTTCTTCTCAAGTTGTAATAACAAGCTTTAACGAAGTTTTTAGGGAAGTTATGTTGATTGGGTGAAGCAAATTAAGCTTAAAAGTAAGCTTAAAGAAAAAGCTTTCATGGAGGGTTTTTGGGAAGGAAGTGGGGCGGCAATTGGGAAGGAAGAAGAAAGGATTTTTGTTTTTTTTTTCTTTTCTTTTCTTTATTTATTTAGGCTTATGGAAGACCACAAAAAGTCCAATTAAATAATTCAACTAATTAATTTATTTTTGGCATCATGCATGAGATCATGCAAGATGTCATCACTTTTGACTTTTTCATTTTCTTTTTTTTTCTATTTATTTTTTTTATTAGTTCTTTAATTTAATTCTCGATTCCAAAATTTTCTTTTCTCCAATTTTATTTGACAGTTAGGTCAGGAGTCAGCTCTCGGGTCAATTGACCAAATTGCCCCTTGCCAGTTCATCCCGATTTGCAATTAATTCCATATTTCTTACGGCTCACGACCTAATTATTTGGCTTAACGATTCTTTTCGTGATTTTCTCTTTTCCATTGTGTTTATAAGGGTCCTAAGGACCGCAGCGTCACTTTTTACGGTTTGAAATTTGAGTTTAAAACGACTTCGCAGTCGTTCCCGAGAAGGTCACTCATCGCTTTGACTCTCGGCTTGTTTAACCTCTTATGTTCTGTTTTTCTTATTTATAGTTAACTAATTAAACATTACTAATTATTTGTGTTTATGGATTCTCAAGTTGTCTTAAGTGTGGCCTTAATCCCATTAATTGTCTGGACCGACACCGGTCACCGAAACAGTGAAATATACCAGGCTATACAAATAGGGGTGTTACAAAAAGAGGTAGCTTTGATTGCATCTTCTTTTGCTGGAAAGTCCAATAAGAAGAAGGACAATAAGAAAAAGAAACCTCAGATTCCTAGTCCTTCCAAGAAAATAGCTAAACAGAAAGGGAAGACTAAAGCTGATGGAGGCAAACGAAAGTATTTCCGCTGCCAGAAGGATGGGCACTCGAAAAAGAACTGCCCAGAGTATCTTGCTTCTCTGAAGGACAAGAAGGATAGACCTTCGGAAGGTATGTCCATATCTTGCTTTTTAGATTCTGATGATACTCATAGTTCATCAACAGCTTGGGTTTTAGATACTGGTGTAACATCCTCCCTGTACGTATTCTGTATGTTCTACTGCTCTGGTGACCTAATGTTAGTCCGGGCAAGTCAGGATGTCTGGAACTATACTTCGGCGATAGTGAACAGACATATAATGATGAAATAAATTAAAAGAAAATACAAGAAAAATTAAATAAAAATAAAAGAGAGGAAATGAAACAAGGTTAAACGAGTTGGCACTGTAGCAATGGGTGACCACACCGGGAAATTATGGTGAAGGCAATTGCCGACCCTAGGACTGCGGAGAACCCTCGGAATTATATTTCGGGACATAATTAAAGGTTTATTGAAATGTAATTGACACTAGAAATATCAAAGAAAAATTAATAAATTAGTATAAAGAAAAACGAAAAATCGAGAAACAGACAAAAATCGGTGTTATCGAAAAATCGAGAATATAACCCGAAGTGGGGCATTTTGATCATTTGACACTTAGAGTTGCCTTTTTGACCTCAATATCCATTTAAAAATAAATGGTATTACACTTTGAAAATATCATGAAAAATTAAAATGTGGTACATTATATAAATAATTGAAGTTTCGAGCATAAAATGAAATTTGTCAAACTTGGAATAATTAAACATTAAACTAATCCTAGTGCTCCACTAACTACATCATAAGAGACATATAATGTAACATCCTCACTTTAGCTAGTCCGTACAGTCTACTGTTCCAGTGACCAATGTCGGTCCGAGTAGCTAGAATGTTTGAAATTATAAATAGACTAGAGTGAGGAGTTATAAAGAAATTAAATAAAGCTCATAAAAATCAAGGAAAAATTTTTAGAAATGAAATACACTAAGGTTAAATGAGGCGAAACACTAGGGATGAGTAACCCGAAGGGGAAGTGACAGTGAAGGCCGTTAGCAACCCTAGACCGGGGGCAAAAATTATAAAATAATTTTTGAGACTCTAGAGAAGGGTCATTGAGGTTCTTATGGCATTAGAATGCCAAGGAAATGCTTAGAAAAATTTTTCTATCAGTACACACAATTTTCGCTCGCTAAGCCAAACGGATGGCATTTTGGTCATTTCATCTTCAGAGATGATTTTTGGCCAACTTGTCCAGTTAAATAAGTAATTTATATAACATAAAATATGAATAAATGTTGTTAAAAATTTAATTGAAATTAAATAGACAAGAAAAGGAGAGAAAAATGAAAGAAAATGGAATTATGATGTCATAATGATGTTATTAAAATTCTCCCAACCAATCCAATGTTGACACATGGCATAACTTTACTTAAACGAGACTTAATGGGCTAAAAAATGAAAAAAAAAATCAGAAATCTGTCTCCACTCTTCTTCTTGCCGTCACCCCTCCCTCCATAGCCAACCATGAACAAGCTTTTTAAAGCTTTATTTCCCTAACTTTTATCCAACTAAACCCTATATTCCCAACATAAAAAAGTGTTCTTACATCTTGGCAAGTCTTTTGGGAGCAAAAATAAAAGGAAAAGAATAACCCTAGCAAGTGGGAAATCTCACTCCATTAGAGGTTTGTGACCTAACCTTGGTTTTCACCTTAAATTCATGTTTAAGGACTATGAATGAGTGCAAATTACAAAGAAAATTTGTTAAATACCATTTGTATGCCATCCCATAATTTTGGCAGCCTTGGTTGGGGTAAGATTGTGATGATTTTTATGGAGATAACATTCTAGTATGGCTGCCCTTAATATGCATCACTTAAGTGGAGTGATGAAATGCAATGATAATGCATGGTTTGTGATGTTTGAGTTAGGTTTTGGGACGAAAAATGAGACTTTGATCATGTGATGATGAAAGTAGGTTTTAATGGTCAATTAGTGACCATTTTGTTCTGTTTAAATAAAAAATAAAGTGGGTTCTGTAGTGGGATTTAAGTTTGGTGTGGCTGCCCTTGGTGACTTGCAGGATTAGGCATGAGTCCAGCAGGTTTAGGCAGCAATAACTGGAATTATAGAGGTTCAATTGGTGCAAGGCCAATTTGACATGAAACTAGACACATAATGGCACAACTATGGTGGAGAAACCATGCCCAGAAAACCAAACCAAGTTGACCAAAAGATTGTCCTAATCCGGGTGACCTGCATTCTGCCTGGGCAAAATGACCAAATGAATAATGTTTAGTAATTTGACCATAACTCAGTGTAGAAAGGTCCAATTGACCTGAAAGTTTACCAGCAACAAGATGCGATATAGACCAACAACTTTCATGAAGAAACCTTACCCAAATTATGATCATAACATATTCAAAAAGTGACCTGAAGTCACTACTCTTAATACTGTGGATTTGGTCAGTCCAAAAATTCTGGAAAAATCATAATCCGGCTAGTTGTGGTTTTTAGGCCATAACTTGAGCTATAAAACACCAAATGGAGTGATTCAAAAAGGAAATGTAACTAGACAAAATAAGGAACAACTTTTATGTTGATCATTTTGCCAAATTCCCACTGCAAAAATGACTAATGGAACAGTAAACACAAAGCTTGAAAACTGAAAATTCTGTCCAATTAACATTAAGCTTAGAAATGGTATTGGTAACCAATACCAACAAATTTAGAATGCAAAATGTGGTATGTTGGGAGTATTAGAACCAATGTACCTATTGTCTATGCAAAAGTCAACATTTTGTTGACTAATGAAATGAATAGTAACACTAAAACTTGAATTTCAAGAATTGTGAAACTTAAAAGTGTAATTTGCCCTAGTATACCTAGCAAGATTGGTTTGGATAGGTTGGCATGCCAATAGGGTTCTGTTAGCAGTACTGCATATGGCTTCATGCCATTCTGTGATAAAATAGCCTTTGGCTATGTTGATTGAGATAATATACTTGGGTTTTATCCTCGTTAATTATTACAGCTTATTAGCTATTATGTTGCACACCGGGAGACACAATGTGACCGATGGTGTCATGGTCTGAGGTACTTAGTACCCAGTGCCAATTTACCCATTTATCCAGTCCAGTCAACTAATATGGGTTACTCGGGCAATGATAATAAATTTTATCAAATTTTAATCAAATGATACTGCAATCAATATCAGAAATTAAGGCTACCTAAAAATGTAATCATACATTCTACATACTTATTTTATTTTATTTCATATTGTCACTACTAAGCAGAATCGCTTAGCGTGTCGCTTTTGCCATGCGCAGGTACTGGAGACCTAGCTGGGGAGCCCAGCAGACATCAGATCGGGTAAACTTCCAGACCTGCATCCAGAGTCCAGAGTCACCTCACATCTGCAGTGCACTTGGTAGGACATTAGGACTTTAGGTGGTATTTTGTATTAGTTTTGGATTGTAACTATAAACTCTTGAAATTTTTTTGATATTGTAAATATATGAAATTTTATGTTATTGAAATTTTTTGTATATTATGTTGAAAAATGAAATGTTGAGAAATATTTATGAATGTGCTTTCAGTGATGATGTGAACAGAAAAGAAAATTTTCTAAAAATAATATTGAGATTTGGAGATTGATTTGAAATGTGTGTAATGGAGTTCTGGAATTGGAAATTATATTAGAAGTGTCTTTTAAACAGGTTCAGAAGAACTGTTTCTTCAATTTATAACCGGCACTCTGCCGGATTTTCTATAAAAATTACGGAAAAAATCAGATTTATAAAAAATTGTAAGTAAATGAATTAAAAGGGATAAATTGTAATTGAAACATGAATTGGTGCTCCGCCACACTGAGTGGCATATCTTGCTCAGCTACACTGTAGATGGGTAAGGGGTGTCACATATAATAAGGTCTTAGTGGAAAGAAATAAAAGTCATGTTCAACCTTTAGAACCTTGGCCGAAGTGAACCTCCATGGCCGAATGAGCTCCACCACCATGCAACCTTGATTTACCCATCATTTCCACTTGGATCCTTTATTAAAGCTTGCCTACTCACCTTGAGGAAGATATTGGGAACAAGAAAAAGAAGATTTGGTAAAGTTCTAGGGAAGCTCTCAAGTGGTAAGTGTCCAAATCCTCTCCCTTGCTTCAGTAAACTTTGTATTTAGGTTGAGGTGAGTAATTTGGTGAAGAGAAAGGAAGAAAATATTGAGATATGAAGTTTATTGTGTTTGAGTTTTTCTTACCTCTAATGGATGGGAATTAAGGTTGATTAACTCAAATGGAAGTTGTAATAGGTTAATGTCCAAGTATGTGCATGTCAGTGCTTCAATTAAGGGTTTGAAAATGGGACTTTGATACTTTGGTAAACTGCCATGTTTGGTAGCCTATAATATTATGAAATTGTATGTGAGTTTATGTAATTTATTGATGAGATGTGATGGTGTTAAATTGTGGGCAGCATGTGTAGTTGCCATGGAAATGTATGTGTAATATTGGTATTGAGGTATGTTGAATTTCAGTGGAAGTAAATGTTGAACTTTAATAGTGTATTGTGTGCATTGAGCACTTAGTGTTCTACCCAAAATACTTTACTAGAATTGTGTACAATATATATAGAAGTACCATGATTGAATATTGAAGTATTGGGAGGAGGAGGATTGTCAAAATTGGGAGTGAAATTTTCAAATGCAAGTTGTGTGTGTTGGCAGTACCTAAATTAACTTATAAGTGCAAAACTGTGAACCCAATTGGTATAGGACCAATGGGGGGTGAAACTAGACACTAAATAGGCCAACTTTCATGTAGAAATGTTGCCAAAATTATGCCTAGAAACTGACCTTAAAAATGACCAAATCCAGAATTGGTAAGTGCAGGCCCAAAATTTTGACCATATAAATAGTAGTCATTAAGATGACTATAACTCACTCAAAACAGGTCCAAATGACCTGAAATTTTTATCATGGATAGCTTCGACATAGAGCTACAATTCTTATGAAGACACCAAAGCCAAGAAATGGCCAGAACCAAGTTAAATAGCTTTCACAAGTTCAGGTACCAAAACTACCAGAACTAAATGTGACTTAAAATTGACCAAATTTTGCACTAAAGGTGCAATCTGTCCAACTTTAGTAAATTGACCATATCTTGGTCTATACAACTCAGAATGACCCGAAATTTGTGTCAAAAGTTCAATAAGACATAGAGCTACAATTTTACTTCTTTGACTAGAAGCTAAAAACCAAGAGAAATAGGGCACTAAGCTAGACAAATCTAGCACACTAAAACTAAAAATTTGACATTTATATACAATAAAACTTGAAGTAATTTGGCAATGAATGCCAACTTGTAAAAAGGGTAAATTGCACTATATTGGCAGCATATTGAATTACAAATTGTGACATGTTGATGCTAGAATCAACTTATCCATATTTCCTAAAAAGGTCAACATTTACATTGACTTGTGAATTACAGGATAACTAGCAAACTCAAAAAAAATGAAGAATTAAACAATTAATTTATACTGTGCTCTAGTTTGCCTAGTTGACTAGTTTGGATAGGTTGGCATGCCAATAGGATTCTAACAGCTGTTCTGTAAATGGATTTATGCCATACTGTATTTTTACGGCATATTATGCCACACTGTGACACTAATAGCCTACAGCTATACGTATTGTGTTATTATACTTGTCTTATCGCCAGATTAACTATATGGCTTTTTAGCCATACTGTTTGCACACCGGGAGACACTTTGTGACCGATGGTATGACGGCCCAAGGTACTAGGTACCCAGTGCCAGTATATCCATTTATCCAGTCTGGTCAGTGTATAGGCTACACGGGCAGTTAATTTAAACATTATTAAATTCAAATAGCTAAATTCAGTTTATTGACATACAGCACCACCAAAATTAGCAAAAATAAAAGGTTGGCAAATAAAAGTAGAATCAGCAACTGTAAAGAATATCGATGTCATAAAGTTATAAACAATTCATTTACTTTATTTTAGTGTATATTTCTTTATACTTGGCACCACTAAGCAAAATTGCTTAGCTCGTTGCTTTTGTAACGCGTAGGTATTGGAAACACAGCTGGGGAGCCCAGTAGACCTATGACCGGGTGAGACAACAGATCTGCACAGGAGTCCAGAGTCATCTGCACTACACTTCATAGATGGTAGGACTTAGGATCTTGTGCAATGACTATCAGTTGTATTTTGACATTTTGTTATATAATTTTGTGTATTCTAAAACTTTAAGGTTTCTAATAATTTGAACATATTAAACTCCTATGGAGAGTGTTTTAATGAATGTAAATTATGATGGATTGTATTTTAAAACTATGAAAAAGTTGAGATTTTGAGAATGTTATCATATTGCACTGTTTTTACCAGGTTTAGAAGGATAGTTTGTCCGAAATACAGACAGCACCATGCCGAATTATTATAACCATTTTTGAAACACTGATTTTATTAAAGTATGAAAATAGAATCAGCTTGATATGAATTTTGCATAAAAGACTTCTTAAAATCAAATTGAGTTCAGGAAGTGAGATGATCACAAACTTGATGCTCTGGCACGCCGTGTAGCACACCTTGCTCGGCTATACTATAGACGGGTGAGGGGTGTTACATTTAGTGGTATCAGAGCACGGTTTAGCCATTTCTGGACCTAGATAGATTGCATATCATGCGTTGCATTGTAAGTGTTATGATGACTCTAATGCAGATTTTTTGATTTGTTATTTTGATCAGAATATAGACTCCACGTCGCAGGGAGCGTTCGATGAGGAGGTGGAGAGTCATGCTCCATCTATGACTGAACCAGGAGATAGGAGGGAACCTGCTCCACTAGTACCAGATGCAATAGCCACATTCCAGTAAATGGCTGAGTTCTTTAGACAGATGGTAGGAGTTATGCCACCACCACCACCTCTACATCAAAAATCTCATATGGAGAAACTCATGAAGTTTGGAATAGTGGATTTTCTAAGTAAAAGGGAGGATGATTCTATCATAGCTGAAAACTGGTTGGACAGAACTGGAAGAGTCTTAAAACAACTTCATTGTACTCCAGAGCAGAATTTGGAAGCTGTTGTATCACTACTGCAAGATGATGCATACCAATGGTGGGATACAGTAACTAATGAGGTGCCACCAGAACAAATAACTTGGGATTTCTTTCTCAATGAGTTCAAAAAGAAGTATGGGGGCAGTGTATACCTGGAAGAGAAAAAAAAGGAATTTATTACCCTATGCCAGAGACAGCTGACAGTGGATGAATATGAAAGAAAATTTGTCAGACTGAGCTGCTATGGGCAGGAAATAGTCCCTAATGAGGCCGAGAGATGCAAGAGATTTGAGGAAGGACTCAATGATAACATTAAAGTAATGATTATAGCCTTGGAGATTATAGAGTTTGCCAAGTTAGTAAAAGCCGCACTGAAGGTTGAAAAAGTTAGAATGAATGAGCAGAATAGAAGGGATAGACAACAGAAAAGAGGTCAGGGTTAGACCAATATATCTTCTACCCCTAGTAAGAAATTCAGAGGTTCGCCTACTCAGAGTTTCAGTAGAGCACCAAGTTAGGGTCAGCCACAGAGGCCCAAATCTCAGTTTGCACCAAGGAGAGGCCAGCCCACACGTTCAGTGGCTAGCTCTCCAGGGACAGGGTTCAGGGGACTAGCCCCAACAGCATCTATTGCTTGCCCACATTGCCAAAAATGGCATAAGGGTAAATGTTGGAGGATGATAGGTGCTTGTTTACTGTGTGGGTCTATATACCACCTAATTCGAGATTGTTAGCGCATAATTGCTACATCGACTCTGGCATCAACTAATAGGCCTGCCCCTCCAGCTCCAAGGGGTAGAAAGCCGGGTAAGGCTGAGACAGCCGGTACTTCATAGAAACCTGTATTAGAGTCTGTGGGGAAAGCAGAAGGTAGAAAACCAACCAGAGCCTATGCTATAAGGGCACAGGAGGAACAGGATGCTCCAGATGTCATCAAGGGTACGTTCCTCCTCTATAATACTTTTGTGCATGCATTAGTGGATCCTAGATCTACTCATTCATATATTTGTATCAAGCTACCCATAGAAAAGGGATTACCAGCAGAGGAAAGTGGCCAAGACATCCTGGTCACAAATCTGTTAGGCCACAGTGTAGTTCTAACACCCCTATGTTCGGTAGTGCATTCTATTGCTCCAGTGACCAGTGTTGCCAAGACAGCTAGAATGCCTAGAACTACACTTAGATATGAGTGAGGAGACATAAAATAATGAAATACAAGAAAAAAAATACAAGAAAAAAAAATACAAGAAAAACAAAGGAAAAATAATAGCAAAGAAACGTAACCAAGTTAAGCGAGCCGAGAACCCTAGCGATGGGTGACCGCACCGGGAAGTCACGGCATGGACCGTTGACTAGCCCTGGACCGCGAGGAACCCTGGAAAATATTTTTAGGACTTAGATAAATGTCTATTGAAGTACAAATACCATTAGAAATATCAAAGAAAATTTAATTAATTAGTACAAAGAAAAGTGGGAAATCAAAAAACGGACAAAACCCGGTGTTACCGAAAAATCGGGAATGCAACCCGAATAGGGGCATTGTGGTCATTTGACACCCCGAGTTGTCTTTTGACCTAAATGTCCATTAAAAATAAGTGGTATTAAATTTTTTAAAATGCCATGGAAATAAGAAATTTTACAAGTAATGTAATTAGAGGACTTATGGGGGATTAATTAAAATGTTAATAAGATTTGATTATTATAATATTAATTATACTTAATGGACAATTAGTGGACCACTAAGTGGAACAATAAAATGCCAAAATGCTGTCCACTTTCACCTTCATCTTCCTCATTCTTGATTTTTGCCGAATTAAATTTTCTCTCCATTGTCCACCATGGCCACACCTTGCATGCAAGTTCCACTCCTAATGATCAAGCCACAATTTCTCCAATTGCTCTTCATTAAAAGTGTTCTACACATCATGGGCAGCATGTAGGAACCAAGAAAGAGGAGTTTTGGTGAAGTTTAATTAAGCCCAAGTTGAGGTTAGTGCTTAATCTTTCCATTTTCCTTTATTAATCCTTATGCTGAGCTTTGGGTAAGTTGAATTGCTAAGAAAATTTGAGGAAATGATTGAGTATTGGTGAACTTTATTTTTGCTAGCCATGGAAACACTTTGAAGGCATTTTATTTTTGCTTATAAATGGTGAATTAAATGATTGATTAAATGTATATTGTGTAGGAAATTGTTTGGGTGATGTATACTTAGTATATGTAAATGTGAATTGAAATTTGAAGCTTGGAAATTAATGGAATGTAAAGGTACCATTGCGGCAGTTTGTTAACTCTTGAAGAATGCTAGAATTCATGCTTGGTTTATGGAATAATGATGTTAATTTGTCATAGGGGTTATGGCAGTTTGAGTGCATGTATGATGGTGTGAAGTTGGACATGTAAATGAGCATGAATTGGAGATTGAATTGTTATAAATTGAGTTGGACAAATTCTGCACTTGTTTGTGCACATTGAATGTAATTGTAAATTGCCAAAATGACCTATAATGTGTTGTAAAATATGTTTAGGTTATGGTACAAACCAGATTGGTAAGAATGTGTGAATTGGTAAATGCTAAAAGTGAGCTTTGATGAGTAATAAAGAAAGTGCAATAGGGCAGTATGCATTTAGGCCTATAACTTTAAGTGTGTGGCTCCAATTGGTATGAGACCAATTGGAGGTGAAACTAGGCACAAGATGTGCCAACTTTCATGAAGGAAACTTGCCAAAATTCTGCTTGCAAGGTAGCTTGAAAAATGACCAAATCCGGATTAAGTGCAATTGAGGCCTGAAAATTGACCATTTGGGCAGCAGTTAGTGTTTAGGCCATAACTCACTCAAAACAGGCCCAATTGACCTGAAACTTTGACCATGGATATTTAAGACCCATATCTACAAGCCTTATGAAGACACCAAAGGCCAGAAATGACCATAAGCAAGTCAAACAGCTTGCACAATTTCGGGTCCAAAAACTGGCCGAACCTAAAATGACCTAAAGTGACCTAAAGTGACCAATTTTGATGCATTTTTACCAGCAATAGTAAAATGACCATAACTTGGTCTACATAACTCAGAATGACCTGAAATTTTGCCCCGCGTTTCATAAGACATAGGTCTACAAGTTTGTAGTTTTGACCGAAACCAGAAAACAGAGGGAACTAGGTCGTCAGGCTAGGTCAAACTAGTATCCCGAAATCCAGCAAATTGCAAGAAAATGCAAGATACATAGAAATGAATTTGGTATCATGTACCAACCCTAAAAGACTATCGAATGTGACATATTAGTAACCTTAAAACCTAATGCACCTAGAATGCATCGAGGGTCGACATATTAGGTTGACTAAGCAAATAATAGAATTCAGTAAATTAATTATCAAGCATTATCGTTAGAGACAGTTTAATTAAGTACTGAAACACTTCAAATTGTGTTTCTCAGTTAGCAAAGACTCAGGGAAAGGGAAGGAAACACTGAGTCAAGACCAGGAGACAGATATCAGAGGTTTGTGCACAACAACTATTTCTTTTGAATTTTTCAATTGAAATGAATTATGACTATTTGTACATTATTGTTTTAAATTGTGGAAATGTGTTTGAATGGATATTTATAGCTTGAAAAGCATTGTAAATGGTTTGAAACTGTGAGAAATTGTTTGAATGATATTGATGGATACTTATTGATTGAAAAATATTGGAAATGGTTTGAAACCACAGCTATCATGTATATTGATTGTATTCCTCGCTAGCTTGTCTAGTGGGACGAATTGAATTCCCTCTCTGGCTGAAGTGTTGAGGTGTGTGCCTGTTGAGGATGAATTGGATGAGTACTCATATTTTTGCTAGCTAGCTATGTTATTCCTCATTAGTCATTGGCTTTTGGGACGAATTGAACTTTGGAACATGATTTAGCTGTGTGTGATTTATTGATTTGTATTATGAGATTGTGAAATGGAGTTTAAATCCTTATTGACATTTACTGTCTTATGAATTTAACTATGTTTTGATTACTGAGATTTAATGTGATATTGTGTTAAATTCTTTATGACATTGACTGTCTTGAATTTAACTATGGTTTTACGTATCCATCATTTATATGATTTATGAATTGTGATTTAAAGTTGTATTTGGTTAATGTTGTGCAACACTGAGACATTGTCTCAGCGATAGCTTTTCATTGCTGTCTCAGGTAGACAGATTGACAGGGCAGCAGACTAGGCTGCTATTGCATTTAGCGAGAGATCATCGGGTATATTGAGTATACCACATTTTGCATTTTGTACTGTAATGTATGTTCACTGTATGTATATATTGTTTTTGGTTTTGAGCAGTTGTAAATTAAAATTGTACATTGAAGTTGTAAAATAAATTATGAGTTATTTTGGCTTGTAAAATTTGTACTGTATTTCTTTTATCTCTGTTTTTGAAAAATTATTGTGGATTTTAGTTGAAAAACATACTGTGTTGAATTATGTTGGAGTTTGAGATTGAGAAATATATTTGAAGTGCTTTTTACAGGTTTTCTGAAAAACTGTTTTATTCAAAATACAGAGGGCACTTCGCCAAAATTTTTACAGAAATTCCTAATAATTCAAATGTGTTATCTCTTTCACTTAAGTTCAAAAAAATTTTTAACACCTGTAAATAGTGCTCACCACTGTAAAAAAAAGTAAGAAAAGTTTTAAAATCCCTTGTAGTGTATTTAATGGGTTATCAATAGACGAAGTTGGTAATTCATTAGGTATACTACGGGATCATGTTATGACTTACAAAGGGTTAGGGTGTGACATGTTTTAGTGGTATCAGAGATAGTTTTTAAATTTTGCTTTCACCTGTTATTTGAATATTCTTTCTTCATAGTACAACTGCTCAATATCATTGTTTGATACATACAGTACATTACATTATAAATATGCACTAACGGGAGGAAATCTCCTTGTGTTAATTGTTCAGGAGGTCTAAGATCCTCGAATTGACTATGGAAGAGGGTGATCGTTCAGTCGATCAATCTATAGAGGCTGAGGTGGAAGGGATGCATGCCCTACATAATGTCGATGGTTCAGAAGACCCCGCAGATCTGCGCATTTCCTACTCGATTCGCTCAAGTGATGGCTATAATGTTCCAACAAATGGCTGGTAATGTGCCTACTCAAGTCCCAATACAGACACTAGTGGTATAACCACAGTCTTCTGCTAGGCAGTATGACAAATTGATGAAATATGGGGCTACAGAGTTCAAGGGGACAGTAGATCCTCTAGAGGCTGAACAGTGGTTAGAAAGGATGGATAGGGTATTCAAGAAATTGCACTGCACAGAGGAGCTCAGATTTGAATATTCAGTATCTTTGCTACAGGGGGATGCTTATGACTGGTGGAAAACCATTCCCCACAGTCTGGTAGAACCTGCAGTGCTAACATGGAATGACTTTCTCAGGGAATTCAGACAAAAATATGTCCCTGATGCTTATGTAGACCAGAAGTTACAAGAATTCCTAAGTCTGAAACAGGGGAGTAGATCGGTGGCTGAACATGAAAGGGAATTTTCCCGCCTAAGCCATTATGCAGTAAGTCTACTTTCTACCAGTAGGGAGAGATGTAAGAGGTTTGAAACTGGCTTGAAGCCCAGTATCAGATTACAAGTGGTTGGATTCAAACACACTAACTTCACTGAACTTGTTTCTCAAGCCCTAGAGTTGGAAAGAATTGAATTTGAAGTGGCCCCTGAGAAAAAGAAATCAGAGAAGACAAAAAAGGAGGGAAAGTCAGTAGAACAGAGTTCCGGTGGTCCTACTGGAAAGACGAAAAACTTTGGGGGACACAACAGAGGTGGTAAGAAGTCCGTTAGAGATAGATCTTCTGGACAGAAACTGCCCCGATCCAATCAGCAAACTCAGTAGAAACCCAGAAATGCACTGTCAGATCGACTTTGTGAAACTTGTGGTAGACACCCCAGTGGGGAGTCCAGCATTGAGGGACATCCCTACAGTATATGACTTTCCAGATGTGTTTCCTGATGAATTGCCAGGATTACCTCCGGAAAGAGAGGTGCAGTTTGAAATTAATGTTATGCCTGGTGTGGATCCAATCTCCATAACACCATATATAGAATGGCACTAGCAGAGTTGAAGGAGATGAAGGTACAGTTGCAAGAACTACTTGAAAAGGCTTCATCCGCCCTAGTGTGTCACCACGGGAGCACCAGTATTGTTTGTTAAGAAGAAGGATGGCACTCTTCATTTATGTATTATTTGGCCTGGAGTCTGAATGCTTTTATGCTAGTGTTAGAATTATATGTTATGTTGTTATTCCTTTATAGGGAAAAAATTTTTGATGCATTAGTGATTAGTCCTTTAGGATAAGGATTGTGATAATAAGTGAAATTAGTTTTGGAAGAGGTTATCGGCGAAAAGTATTTTCTGACACACCATAAATTATAAAGCTAATTGGCGAGCCTACTTAATGTAAGGCAAGAGGACATAAAAGTAAGATGCAGTAATGGAATTGCCCTAGATGAGGGCAAGGATGTTACTGTTAGTAATTACTAATGGGTATTGTAATTAGAATAAATTTCGGATATCAGTGAATTCGAAAAGGATAAAAGATAGGAAAGTTTGATCTATTGGAATGTATCATAGTAACTATGCAATGTTCTTGATGTTTATCTTTGTAGTCGCAGATTCTGATGCTAACTTGAGATTATTGTGTAGAGCTACGTACTACCCGATAGTACACCTAGAAGAGAATAGTTGCCAACGGCATCTGTTTTGGTATAGTTATGCCAGGACATAATTTAATTGTTAGGAATAAGTTTGGAAATCCTACTTAGGGATCTAAAACTCAAAAGTTAGAATATCGAAAGGTTATAGTTCAGTACAAAAGGAAGTAAATTATAGAATATTGACAGATAAAAAGAGTTATGGAAGTAAAAATTCGAATAGTTGGTTCAGATATAACAAAGAAGTGTTACGAATGTGAGGAAGATTATGGACTAGAATGGTCAGCGGACTAGTGACTAGATAAATGATTCTAACATGACCTCAAGGGTCATTCAAGAAGGAGCATGAACGTTGGTTTAACTATGGTTTTACGTATCCATCATTTATATGATTTATGAATTGTGATTTAAAGTTGTATTTGGTTAATGTTGTGCACCACTGAGACATTGTCTCAAATGATAGCTTTCATTCTTTGTCGCAGTAGACAGATTAAGCAGCAGACTAGGCTGCTAGTGCATTTAGCGAGAGATCATCGGGTATATTGAGTATACCACATTATGCATTTTGTACTGTAATGTATGTTCACTGTATGTATATATTGTTTTTGGTTTTGAGCAGTTATAAATTAAAATTGTACATTGAAGTTGTAAAATAAATTATGAGTTATTTTGGCTTATAAAATTTGTACTGTATTTCTTTTATCTCAGTCTTTGAAAAATTATTGTGGATTTGAGTTGAAAAACATATTGTGTTGAATTATGTTGGAGTTTTAGATTGAGAAATATATTTGAAGTGCTTTTTACAGGTTTTCTGAAGAACTGTTTTATTCAAAATACAGAGGGCACTCCGCCAAAATTTTTACAGAAATTCCTAATAATTCAAATGTGTTATCTCTTTCACTTAAGTTCAAAAAAAAATTTTAACACCTGTAAATAGTGCTCACCACTGTAAAAAGAAGTAAGAAAAGTTTTAAAACCCCTTGTAGTATATTTAATGGGTTATCTGTAGACGAAGTTGGTAATTCATTAGGTATACTACGGGATCATGTTATGCTTTACAAAGGGTTAGGGTGTGACAGTAGTAGTAAACAAGGTATATAAGGGTTATCCATTGAAAATTCAAGGGAAAGAGTTCTCAGCAGACTTAATCGAATTTCCTTTCCATGAGTTTGATGTGATTTTAGGAATGGATTGGTTGTACCATCATCAGGCAATAGTAGATTGTAAATTGAAGAGAATCTCTCTGAAAACTGTTGAGAACGAAGAAATAACAGTTGTGGGTGAAGGGACAGATTTCTTGTCCAATGTCATCTCAGCTATAGTTGCAAGGAGATGGTTTAGAAAAGGGTGTGAAGCCTATCTGGCACACGAGGTTGACACTGGGTAGGGTAAACTTAACTTGCCTGACATACCCACAGTAAGGGATTTCTCTGAGGTATTTCCTAAGGAATTGCCTAGTTTGCCACTAGAAAGGGAAGTTGAATTTGCTATTGAGATTATGCCGGGTACAGCTCTGATTTTAATTGCTCCGTATAGGATGGCACCTGCTGAATTGAAAGAGTTAAAAATCCAGCTGCAATAATTACTAGACAAGGGGTTCATACGCCCCAGTGTGTCATCGTGGGGAGCTCCGGTACTGTTTTTGAAGAAGAAAGATGGGACACAGAGGTTATGTGTTGACTACCGACAGTTAAAGAAAGAAATAGTGAAGAACAAGTATCCGTTGCCTATAATTGACGATCTGTTTGATCAATTGAAGGGAGCCAGTGTGTTTTCTAAGATTGATCTCAGATCAGGGTATCATCAGCTTTGGGTTAAGGATGCAGATGTGCCTAAGATTGCATTTAGAACTCGGTATGGGCATTATGAATTCCTAGTGATGCCATTTGGGTTAACAAACGCTCCAGCAGCATTCATGGACCTTATGAACCGTACCTTCCATCCATATTTAGATCAGTTCATAGTGGTCTTCATTGATGACATCCTGGTGTATGAAGGAGCGAAAACATGAAAAACACAAGTTTAGATCATTGAAATTCAAAATTTTTTCTTCTAGGATCACATGCATCATGTAAGATTTATTTTTATCTATTTGATTTCAATGATAAACAGCATATTAAAACTCTTTTAAGATACTTTTGGATCTAGATTTGCCATTGAAGATTTTAGAATTAACAGATTAATTCATTAGAACCCTAGATTAGATCAAGAACAAGTGCACTAACCTATTTGATGCACTGCAGTGTGTTTGGCACCTTTGGGATGCGCCTAGTGTAACACCCCTATGCTTGGTAGTGCGTTCTACTGTTCCTGTGACTAGTGTTGTCCAGACAGCTAGAATTCCTAGAACTACACTTAAATATTGGTGAGGAGACATAAAATAATGAAATACAAGAAAAGAAAATACAAGAAAAACAAAGGAAAAATAATAACAATGAAATGTAACCAAGTTAAACGAGCCGAGAACCATAGCGATGGGTGACCGCACTAGGAAGTTGTGGCATGGACCGTTGACTAGCCCTGGACGGCGGGGAACCCTGAAAAATATTTTTAAGACATAATTAAAGACTTATTGAAGTATAAATATCATTAGAAATATCAAAGAAAAATTAATTAATTAGTATAAAGAAAAACGAGAAATCGAGAAAATGACAAAACTCGGTGTTATCAAAAAATTGAGAATACAATCCGAACAAGGGCATTGTGGTCATTTGACACCCTGAGTTGCCTTTTGACCTAAATGTCCATTAAAAATAAATGATATTACACTTGGAAAATATTATGAACAATTAAAATAGTGGTACATAATCTAAATAGCAAAAGATAAGGGAAAAATGTGGAAAATTAGAAAGTTTAACATTAAAATATCCTTTTATTCAATTAGTGCTCCACTAACACCACTTAAGTGGACCACTAATCAACCCTTGGTCAAAAAAATTCTGTCATCTTCAACCTTGGGAAAAACTAGCCGAAAGAAGGGAGAGAAACCTCCATGGCCAAATTGCATGCAAGCTCCCATTTCACCACATTCAAGCCATAAATTCTTGTAAGTCCCTTCCTTAAAAGTGATCCTCACACTATGGGCAGTAGATAGGCAGCAAGAAAGTTAAGTTTTGGTGAGGTTTTGAAGAACTTCAAAAGTAGTAAGTGAGTGTTTTCAATTCTTGTTTCATTAAAAGTGTAACCAAGGTTGTGAGTAATTGATTTATGGAAGAATTTTTAAAGTTTGATGAATTAATGGAGATGTACATTTTGGCAGCCATGAAACCTCAATATGAACAGCTTGTTCTTACATGTAAATAGTAGTTTGAATGATGATTTAAATGTTTGATTGTATTATAGTTGAATTCCATGAGTAAGGTTTGATTTGTAAGCTTGAAAATTGTAAATAGAGGTTGATGGGTATGTGTAAACTTGTGGCAGCCTCATGAAGAAGATTGAAGTATTTGAGTTCATGAAATATTGTTGAATTATGTTATCATTGATGGCAGCATGTGTATATAAATAATTGTTTGAATTTGGACATGGAAATGAGGTATGTTCATGTGGTTGAATTGTTGTAAATGGGACTTTAATTGTTATAAATGGGACATTGGAAAATTCTGTATTAGTGTGCATGTTGAGAGTGGTTACAAGCTGCCAAAATGACAAAAAATGTGAAGTAAAATGTGTTAATGGTATGGTACAACCAGAATTGGCATGGAAGAGTTAACTTGGTAAGTGTTGAATGTATAATTGGTAAAGGATGAACAATGTGTAGTAGGGTAGTGTATGTTTTGGCTTAGAACCTTAAGTGTGTGACTCCAATTGGTATGAGAACAATTGGAGGTGAAACTAAGCACAAAATGTGCCAACTTTCATGAAGGAAGCTTACCAAAATTCTGCCTAGAAGGTGACTTGAAAAATGACCAAATCCGGATTAGTGCTTTGAAAGCCTGAAAATTGACCATTTGGGTAGTAGTTATTTTTTGAACATAACTTACACAAAACAGGTCCAATTGACCTGAAATTTTTCCATGAATAGTTGAGACATATATCTACAATTCTTATGAAGATACCAAAGCCCATAAATGGCCGGAACCAAGCCAAATAGCTTGCATAAGTTCGGGTATAAAAAATGGCCGAACCAAAAGTGACCTAAACTTACCATTTTGGTGCATTCTGTCCAGCATTGGTAAATTGACCATAACTTGGTCTACACAACTCAGAATGACCTGAAATTTTGCCCCGCGTGCAATAAGACATAGATCTACAAGTTTGTAGTTTGGACCAAAATCCGAAAACTGAGGGAACTAGGTCATCTGGCTAGGTTAAATTAGTATACTGAAATCCGACAAATTACAATAAAATACAATATACTTGAAAATGAATTTGGTAACATGTACCAATACTAGAAGGCTATAAAATGTGACATATTGGTAACATTAAAATCTAATTCACCTAGAATGCATCGAGGGTCAACATCTTAGGTTGACTAAGGAAATAATAGAATTCAATAAATTAATTATTAAGCCTTATTGTTAGAGACGGTTTAAATGAGTACTGAAACACTTCAAATTATGTGTTTCAGTTAGCAAAGACTCAGGGAAGGGAAAGGAAACACTGAGTCAGGGCCAAAAGACATTTATCAGAGGTTTGTGCATAAAAGTTATTTCTTTTGACTTTTAAATTGAAATAAATTATGAGAATTTTGTATGTTATTTTTTTGAATTGTGAAAATTTGTTTGAATGATATTTGATGGATACTTATTGATTGAAAAGCATTGCAAATGGTTTGAAACAACAGCTATCATGTATATTGATTGAATTCCTCGCTAGCTTGTCTAGTGGGATGAATTGACTTTGAATTCCCTCTCTGGCTGAAGTGTTGAGGTGTGTGCCTGTTGAGGATGAATAGAATGAGTACTCATATTATTGCTAGCTAGCAATCTTATTCCTCATTAACCATCGGCTCTTGGGTTGAATTGGACTTTGGAACATGATTAAGCTGTGTGTGTGATTTATTGATATTCATTGTGATATTGTGAAATGGAGTTTAAATTCTTATTGACATTCACTGTCTTTTGAATTTAACTATGGTTTTAAGTATCCATTATTTATATGACTTATGATTTGTGATTTAAAGTTTCATTTTGTTAATGTTGTGCACCACTGAGACATTGGCTCAGCGATAGCTTTTCATTCTTTGTGGCGGTAGACAGCGGTGACGAGCGGACTCTGTTGCTAGTACTACACTGAGAAATCATTGGGTATATTGAGTATACCATATTTTGCATTTTGTATTGTAATGTATGTTCACTGTATGTATATATTGTTCTTGGTTTTGAGCAGTTGTAAATTAAAATTGTACATTAAAGTTATAAACTAAATTTGTAAATTATTTTGGTTTTTAAATATTGTGATATATTCTTTTGTCTCAGCTTTTGAAAACACTGGAAAATTATTTTGGATTTGAGTTGACAATTGTTGAGAAACTTATTGTGTTGATTGAATATTGGAGTTTGGGGATTGAACAAAATAATTGAAGTGATTTTTTACAGGTTTTTGAATAACTATTTTATTCAAAATACAGATGGCACTCTGCCAAAATTCTTACAGAAATTATTAATTCTTGAAATGTGTTAGTTGTTTCACTTCAGTTCAAAATTTTTTTTAACACTTGTAAATAGTGCTCACCACTCTAAAAAGAAGTAAGAAAAGGTTTAAAATGCCTTGTAGTGTGTTTAACGGGTTATCAATAGGAGAAGTTTGGTAATTCATTAGGTATATTACGGGATCATGTTATGCTTTACAGAGGGATAGGGTGTGACAAGTTTTAAGTGGTATCAGAGCTAGTTTTTTAAAATTCAGTTTTCACCTGTAATTTGTATATTCTTTCTTCATAGTACAACTGCTCAATTTCATTGTTTAATACATACAGTATATTACATTATAAATATGCACTAACGGGAGGAAATCCCCTTGTGTTATTTGTTCAGGAGGTCTAAGATCCTCGAATTGACTATAGAAAAGGGTGATCGTTCAGTCGATCAATCTATAAAGGTTGAGGTACAAGGGGATGCCCCAGCCCTACACATTGTCAGTGGATCAGTCGCGCCAGCCCCTTCAGTACCGTAGTTTCCTGCTCAGTTTGCTCAGCAGATAGCTATAATGTTCCAACAAATGGCTGGTAACGTGCCTACTCAAGTCCCACTACAGACACCAGTGGTATAACCATAGTCTTTAGCTAGACAGTATGACAAGCTGATGAAATATGGGGCTACTGAGTTCAAGGGGATAGTTGATCCTCTAGAGGCAGAACAGTGGTTAGAGAGAATGGATAGGGTATTCAAGAAGCTACATTGTACAGAGGAGCTCAGATTTGAATATTCAGTGTCTCTGCTACAGAGGGATGCATATGACTGGTGGAAAACCATTCCCCATGGTCTCGTAGAACCTTCAGTGCTAACATGGAATGATTTTCTACTGGAGTTCAGATAAAAATATGTCCTTGATGCTTATGTGGACTGGAAGTTACAGGAGTTCCTAAGTCTGAAACAGGGGAGTAAATCGGTGGCTGAATATGAAAGGGAATTTTCTCGCCTAAGCCATTATGCAGTAAGTCTACTTTCTACCAGTAGGGAGAGATGTAAGAGGTTTGAAACCGACTGGAAGCCCAGTGTGAGATTACAAGTGGTCGGATTCAAACATAACAACTTCTCTGAGTTTATTTCTCAAGCACTGAAATTAGAGAGAATTGAGTTAGAAGCAGCCCCAGAGAAAAAGAAATCAGAGAAGACAAAAAAAAAGGGAATGTCAGTAGAACAGAGTTTCAGTGATCCTACTTAAAAGAGGAAAAACTTTGGGGGACACAACAGAAGTGTTAAGAAGTCCGATAGGGAAGATATTTGGGACAGAAACCTCCTCTATCTAGTCAGCAAAGTACCAGAAGTTCCTATCCTCCCCGCCAATGTGAAACTTGTGGAAGAAATCATGGTGGGGTGTGCTACAAGGCCATAGGAGCCTATTATAACTGTGGAGGCACAGGGCACTTTGCCAAAGACTGCACCAGTACTCACAGAGTTGGACCACCTCCTACTACTGCAAAAGGGTCAGTTCAGAGTCCTGTCACCAGAGGTTCACAACCACCTAGCAGAGGTAAAGGTAGGGGTAGTCCAGCAGGCAGCCAAGGCACTGTGAATCAATCAGTGCAAGGTAGTGCTCTAGTCAGAGTCTACGCAATAAAACAGAGAGAAGAGGCCGAGACATCTGATATTGTGGCTGGTACCTTCTCAACTTTTAATCAAGATGTGTTTGTGTTATTTGATCCGGGTTCTACCCATTCTTATATGAGTACTAGCATCATTGATTGTATTGCTATTCCATGTACAAAAATGGACTTTGAGGTGCTAGTAACAAGTCCGCTAAGACAAGAGGTCAGGGTTAATATAATATATAGGGATTGTCCTTTGGTGATCCAAGGACATACTTTTCTGCCTGATCTCATTGAAATGCCCTTCAGAGATTATGATATCATCTTGGGCATGGATTGGTTAGCCAGGCATCACGCCATGATTGACTATAGATTGAAGACAGTCACTTTTGGTCTCCCTCAGTACAGTGATGTGGTAATACATAGGAGAGGCAACTATTGCCGTCAAATGTTATTTCGGCTGCACTAGCCAGAAAAATTATCAGAAAGGAGTGTGAAGCATACTTAGCACATGTGGTAGACACCCAAGTAGGGAGTCCAGCATTGAGGGACATCCCTACAGTATATGACTTTCCAGATGTGTTTCCTGATGAATTGCCAGGATTACCTCTAAAAAGAGAGGTGCAGTTTGAAATTAATATTATGCCTGGTGTGAATCCAATCTCCATAACACCATACAGAATGGCACTAGCAGAGTTGAAGGAGTTGAAGGTACAGTTGCAAGAACTACTTGAAAAGGGCTTCATCCGCCCTAGTGTGTCACCTTGGGGAGCGCCAGTATTGTTTGTTAAGAAGAAAGATGGCACTCTCCGCTTATGTATTGACTACTGGCAATTGAATAAGGTGAAAATAAAGAATAGATATCCATTACCTCGCATTGACGATCTGTTTGGTCAGTTGAAGGGTGCAACAGTATTCTCCAAAATTGATTTGCGATCTGGTTCTTATCAGTTAAAAGTGCAAGGGTAGAGTATTACAAAAGCTGCTTTCAGAACTCGATATGGCCACTATGAGTTTCTAGTAATGCAATTCGGGTTAACTAATGCTCCAGCTTCTTTTATGGATCTGATGAACACTATCTTTAGACCATATCTCGACCAGTTTGTGGTGGTGTTTATTGATGATATTTTGATATATTCGAGGAATGCAGAGGAGCATGACAGACATCTGCGGATTGTACTGCAGACTTTAAAGGAGAAATGACTATACGCCAAATTATCGAAATGTGAATTTTGGCTAAAAGAAATCCCTTTCTTGGGACATGTTGTGTCAGCTGAACGGATCAAGGTAGATTCTAGCAAGGTAGAAGCTATCCCTAATTGGAAGCCGCCCAGGAATATCAAAGAAATTCGCAGTTTTCTGGGTTTAGCTGGATATTACTGCCGGTTTGTGAAAGGGTTTTCTATGTTAGCTTCTCCACTGACTAAGCTGCTTCAGCAAGATGTAAAATTTAAGTGGACTGATAAATGCCAGCAGAGTTTTGATGAGTTGAAGAGGTGTTTGACTGAAGCTGCAGTCCTCACTTTACCTACCCCGGGTAAAGAATACATAGTTTATAGTGATGCTTCTCACAATGGGTTAGGCTGTGTACTAATGCAAGATCGAAATGTCATTGCTTATGCATCACGCCAGCTGCAACCGCATGAGAGGAACTACCCAACACATGATTTGGAGCTTGCAGCTATTGTTTTTGCTCTGAAGATCTGGAGACACTATTTGTTTAGGGAGAAATGTTACATTTACACAGATCACAAGAGCTTGAAGTACTTAGGCACCCGGAAGGAATTGAATTTGAGGCAGAGGAGATGGTTAGAGCTGATTAAAGACTATGATTGCTTAATAGACTATTAGCTAGGGAAAGCAAATATGGTGGCTAATGCCTTAAGTCGCAAGACTATGGCAAGTCTCAGAGTTTCTCCTTTGTCCATGGTACATGAGTTGAAAGCACAGCATGCCAGTTTGGAAATTGATGATGAGGGACAAACAGTAGTTACATGGCATGTACAGCCAGTGTTGATTGATCAGATCAGACTGGCTGCTCAGAGTGATGATAAATATCAGAAGCTACTGAAGGAAGTCTAGTAGGGCAAGAAATCTGAATTCTCTATGAGAGATGACGGTTTACTACTACATCAGGGCAAAATGTGCGTTCCTAATAACGTTGAATTGAGACGGATCATTATGAAGGAAGCACATGAGTCTCCTTTTGCAATGCATCCTGGTGGAACTAAAATGTACAGAGGGCTGAAAGAGCATTACTGGTGGATGGGTATAAAGAGGGATATAGCTGAATTTGTTTCCAAATGCCTAACTTGTCAGCAAGTAAAGGAAAACATCAAGTACCAGCAGGTTTGTTACATCCATTGCCAGTACCAGAGTGGACGTGGGAATGGATAACTATGGATTTTGTGATGGGACTTCTGAGGATACAGAATAGTCATGATGCAGTATGGGTTATAGTTGACAGACTAACCAAGTCTGCTCACTTTTAGCCTGTCACACCTTATCCCTCTGTAAGGCATAACATGATCCCGTAGAATACCTAATGAATTACCAACTTCGTCTACTGATAACCCATTAAATACACTACAAGGGATTTTAAAACTTTTCTTACTTCTTTTTATAGTGGTGAGCACTATTTACAGGTGTTAAAAAATTTTTTGAATCAAGGAAACAAGCTAACACATTTGAATTATTGGTAATTTCTGTAAAAATTTTGGCAGAGTGCCATCTGTATATTGAATAAAACAGTTCTTCAGAAACCTGTAAAAAGCACTTCAAATATATTTCTCAATCTCAAACTCTAACATTTAATCAACACAATATGTTTCTCAACTCAAGCCAAAATAATTTTTCAATATTTCCAAAGGCTGAGATAAAAGAAATATAGTACAAATTTTACAAGCCAAAATAATTCACAATTTATTTTACAACTTCAATGTACAATTTTAATTTACAACTGCTCAAAACCAAGAACACTATATATATACAGTGAACATACATTACAATACAAAATGCAAAATACGGTATACTCAATATACCCGATGATCTCTTAGTGTTGCACTAGCAGCCTAGTCTGCTGCCCTGTCAGTCTGTCTACCTGCGACAGTAATGAAAAGCTATCGCTGAGACAATGTCTCAGTGGTGCATAACATTAACCAAAAACAACTTTAAATCACAAATCATATGTCATATAAATAGTGGACACTTAAAACTATAGTTAAATTCAAGACAGTAAATGTCAATAAGAATTTAAACTCCATTTCGCAATATCACAATGAATCTCAATAAATCAAAACATGGTTAAATTCAAGAGACAGTAATGTCAATAAGAATTTAAACTCCATTTCACAATCTCACAATACATATCAATAAATCACACACAGCTTAATCATATTCCAAAGTTCAATTCGTCCCAAAAGCCAATGGCTAGTGAGGTATTCAATTCGTCCCAAAAGCCGATAGCTAATGAGGAATAACATAGCTAGCTAGCAAAAATATGACTACTCATTCTATTCGTCCTCAACAGGCACACACCTCAACACTTCAGCCAGAGAGGGAATTCAATTCATCCCACTAGACAAGCTAGCGGGGAATTCAATCAATATACATGATAGCTGTGCTTTCAAACCATTTATAATGTTGTTTAATCAATAAGTATCCATCAAATATCATTTAAACAAATTTTCACAGTTTCAAACCATTTACAATGCTTTTCAAGCAATAAGTATCCATTCAAACACATTTTCACAATTTAAAATAATAATATACAAATAGTCATAATTTATTTCAATTGAAAAATTCAAAAGAAATAACTGTTGTGCACAAACCTCTGATAACTGTCTCTTAGCTCTGACTCAGTGTTTCCTTCCCTTTCCATGAGTATTTGCTAACTGAGAAACACAATTTGAAGTGTTTCATTACTCATTTAAACTGTCTCTAATGATAATGCTTAATAATTAATTCATTGAATTCTATTATTTCCTTAGTCAACCTAAGATGTCGACCCTCGATGCATTCTAGGTGAATTAGGTTTTAATGTTACCAATATGTCACATTTGTAGCCTTTTAGGGTTGGTACATGTTACCCAATTCATTTCCATGTATATTATGTTTTATTGCAATTTGTCGGATTTCGGTATACTAATTTGACCTAGCCGGATGACCTAGTTCCCTCGGTTTTCGGGTTTCAATCAAAACTACAAACTTGTAGATCTATGTCTTATTGCACGTAAGGAAAATTTTCAGGTCATTTTCAGTTTACTAGACCAAGTTATGATCATTTTACTATTGCTGGTCAAAATGTACCAAAATTGGTCACTTTAGGTCATTTTAGGTCATTTTAGGTTCGGCCAGTTTTTGGACCTGAATTTGTGCAAGCTATTTGACTTGCTTATGGTAATTTCTTGCCTTTGGTGTCTTCATAAGACTTGTAGATATATGTCTAAACTATTCATGGTAAACATTTCAGGCCAATTAGACCTGTTTTGGGTGAGTTATGGCCAAAACACTAACTGCTGCCCAAATGGTCAATTTTCAGGCCTTAAATGCACTAATCCGGATTTGATCATTTTTCAAGTTACCTTCCAAGCAGTATTTTGGTAAGCTTCCTTCATGAAAGTTGGCACTTTTTTTGCCTAGTTTCACCTCCAATTGGTCTCATACCAATTGAAACCACACACTTAAGGTTCTAGGCCAAAATGCACACTGCCCTATTGCAACACTCTTCATCACATACCAAATACACTTTTAACACTACCAAGTTACACATTCATGCCATTTTTGTTTAGTACCATAACCTAAACACATTTCACAACACATTTTTTGTCACTTTGGCAGCTTATAACCACAGTCAATATGCACCTTATAGTATAGAGTTTACCAAGTCCAATTTACACACAATTTAACTACATAATATAACTCATTTACATGTCCAAACTCAAACCCTCATACACATACACAAGCTGCCATAACAAGTACCACAGTTCAACAATAATATTCCATAAACCAAACTATGAAATAAAATTTTTTGGTTCACAATTCAAGCTGCCAATTCATACCTCTCCTTGAATAATTTCCAAGCTTCCAAAATCAAGTATACATTCACATACATCTAATATACATCACCCAACTTATTCCTACACACATAAACACTTCATCAACACTTTAATCTACCATTTACATACAAGGATAAACTGTTCTTATGGAGTTTCCATGGCTGCCAAAAATACACATCTCCCTTTAAACATCAAAATCCAAAAATCTCTCCACAATTCAAGTACCCATAACATCCACACAAACTTTAATGAAGCAAGCATCAAAAATACCTACTTATTACTTTGGAAACTCTTCAAAACCTCTCCAAAACTTGGTCTTCTTGTTGCCTATCTACTGCCCAAGGTGTATGGACAACTTTTAATGAAGGGAAGTGCAAAGAAAGAAGCTTAGATCAAGCTTGCATTAAGCTTTCAAGTGGATGGCAATGGAGGTTCTCTCAAGACCACTTTCGGCTGGTTCTTTGGGAGCTTGAGGAAGAAGATGAAATCTGTCCAAAATGAAGAGTAAGTGGTCCACTTAGATGAGTTAGTGGAGCACTATGTGATGTTTAATTGTTTATTTATTCAAAAGTTTCATTTTCCCACATTTAACTCCCCATTTTTGCTATTTACATTAAGTACCACTAATTTAACTTTTCATGACATTTTCCAAGTGTAATATCATTTATTTTTAATGAACATTATGGTCAAAAGACAACTCGGGGTGTCAAATGACCACAATGCCCCTGTTCAGGTTGCATTCCCAATTTTTCGGTAACACCAGATTTTGTCCATTTTTTGATTTCTCACTTTTCTTTGTACTAATTAATTAATTTATCTTTGATATTTCTAATGATATTTATACTTCAATAGACATTTATTTAAGTCCTAAAAATATTTTCCAGGGTTCCTCGCAGTCCAGGGCTAGTCAACGGTCCACGTCGCGACTTCTCGGTGTGGTCACCCATCGCGAGGGTTCTCGGCTCGTTTAACTTGGTTAGATTTCATTGCTATTATTTTTCCTTTGTTTTTTCTTATATTTTCTTTTCTTGTATTTCATTATTTTATGTCTCCTCACTCATATCCAAGTATAGTTCTAGGCATTCTAGCTGTCCGGATAACACTGGTCACCAGAACAGTAGAACGCACTACCGAACATAGGGGTGTTATATTGCCAGTCCGGATGGACTATAGCTTGGAAAGATTTGCCAGATTAAACATAAATGAGATTGTAAGACTGCATAAAGTGCCAATGTCAATTGTATCAAACAGAGATCCTAGGTTCACTTATAGATTATGGGGTAGTCTTCAGAGAGCCCTAGGAACTAGATCGAACTTCAGCACGGCATTCCACCCACAGACAGATAGCCAATCTGAGAGGGTAATTCAGATATTGTAGGATATGCTATGGGCTTGTGTTATTGAGTTTGAAGGTAGTTGGGATACACACCTACCTTTGATTGAGTTTTTTTATAACAACAGCTACCAATCATGCATTGAAATGCCTCCATATGAAGCTTTGTATGGCAGGAAGTACAGAACTCCCCTATGTTGGGATGAAGTAGGTGAAAGGAAGATGATTGGGCCAGAAATTATTCAGCAGACAGAGGAAAAGATCAGATTGATCAGAGATCAAGTCAAGGCTACATGAGACCGTTAGAAGTCCTATGTTGATCTGAAGAGAAGAGACATTGAATATGCAGTGGGTGATAAGGTATTCCTCAAAGTTTCTCCTTGGAAGAGGATTATGAGATTTGGCAAAAAGGTGAAACTGATTCCTCGTTTCATCAGACCATATGAGGTTCTGGAAAGAGTGGGTCCTTTGGCATATCGGTTAGCATTACCTCCAGAGCTAGAAAGGATACACAGTGTCTTCCATGTGTCCATGTTAAGGAGGTACAAATTTGACCCATCTCACGTACTACTAGTTGAAGAGATTGAAGTAAATCCAGACCTCTCATATAAGGAAGAATCCATAGAAATTCTGGCATATGAGGTGAAGCAGCTAAGGAATAAACAGATACAACTGGTTAAAGTATTGTGGAACCATCATTCAGGCCAGGAAGCTACTTGGGAACATGAAGAGGATATGAGGAGACAACATCCACAGCTGTTCAGAGCCTAATGCTAGGTAAAATTTCGAGACAAAATTTATTTTAAGGGGGGGGGGGGGAGAATTGTAACACCCCTATGCTCGGTAGTGCGTTCTACAATTCCTGTGACTAGTGTTGTCCGAACAACTAGGATGCCTAGAACTACACTTAAATATTGGTGAGGAGACATAAAATAATGAAATATTAGAAAAGAAAATACAAGAAAAACAAAGGAAAAATAATAGCAATGAAATGCAATCAACTTAAACGAGCCGAGAACCATAGCGATGGGTGACCGCACCGGGAAGGTACGGCGTAGACCGTTGACTAGCCCTAGATCACGGGGAACCCTAGAAAGTATTTTTAAGACATAATTAAAGACTTATTCAAGTATAAATATCATTAGAAATATCAAAGAAAAATTAATTAATTAGTACAAAGAAAAATGAGAAATCGAGAAAATGACAAAACTCGGTATTACCGAAAAATCGAGAATACAACCCGAGCAGAGGCATTGTGGTCATTTGACACCTCGAGTTGCCTTTTAACCTAAATGTACATTAAAAATAAATGATATTACACTTGGAAAAATGTCATGAAAAATTAAAATAGTGGTACATAATCTAAATAGCAAAAGATAGGAGAAAAATGTGGAAAATTGGAAAGTTTAACATTAAAATATCCTTTTATTCAATTAGTGCTGCACTAACACCACTTAAGTGGACCACTAATCAACCCTTGGATAGAGAAATTCTGTCATCTTCAATCTTGGGAAAAACCAGCCGAAACAAGGGAGAGAAACCTCCTTGGCCAAATTGCATGCAAGCTCCCATTTCTCCACCTTCAAGCCATAAATTCTTGTAAGTCCCTACCTTAAAAGTGATCCTCACACCATGGGTAGTAGATAGGCAGCAAGAAAGTTAAGTTTTGGTGAAGTTTTGAAGAACTTCAAAAGTGGTAATTGAGTGTTTTCAATTCTTGTTTCATTAAAAGTGTAACCAAGGTTGTGGGTAATTAATTTATGGAAGAATTTTTAAAGTTTGATGAATTAATGGAGATGTACATTTTGGCAGCCATAAAACCTCAATATGAACAGCTTGTTCTTGCATGTAAATAGTGGTTCGAATGATGATTTAAATGTTTGATTGTATTGTAGTTGAATTCCATGAGTAAGGTTTGATTTGTAAGCTTGAAAATTGCAAATGGAGGCTGATGGGTATGTGTAAACTTGTGGCAGCCTCATGAAGAAGATTGAAGTGTTTGAGTTCATGAAATATTGTTGAATTATATTGTCATTGATGGCAGCATGTGTATATAAATAATTGTTTGAATTTGGACATGGAAATGAGGTATGTTAATGTGGTTGAATTGTTGTAAATGGGACTTTAATTGTTGTAAATGGGACTTTGGAATATTTTACATTATAGTGTGTATGTTGAGAGTGGTTACAAGCTGCCAAAATGACCAAAAATGTGAAGTAAAATGTGTTAATGGTATGGTACAACCAGAATTGGCATGGAAGAGTTAACTTGGTAAGTGTTGAATGTGTAATTGGTAAAGGATGAACAATGTGTAGTAGGACAGTGTATGTTTTGGCTTAGAACCTTAAGTGTGTGACTTCAATTGGTATGAGACCAATTGGAGGTGAAACTAAGCACAAAATGTGCCAACTTTCATGAAGGAAGCTTACCCAATTTCTGCCTAGAAGGTGACTTGAAAAATGACCAAATCCGGATTAGTGCTTTGAAAGCCTGAAAATTGACCATTTGGGCAGTAGTTAGTATTTTGACCATAACTTACTCAAAATAGGTTCAATTGACCTGAAATTTTTATCATTAATAGTTGCGACATATATCTACAATTCTTATGAAGACACCAAAGCCCAGATATAGCCAGAACCAAGCCAAATAGCTTGCACAAGTTCGGGTATAAAAACTGGCCAAACCAAAAGTGACCTAAAAATGACCTAAACTTACCATTTTGGTGCATTATGTCTAGCATTGGTAAATTGACCATAACTTGGTCTACACAACTCAGAATGAACTGAAATTTTGCCCAATGTGCAATAAGACATAGACCTACAAGTTTGTGGTTTGGACCAAAACCTGAAAACTGAGGCAACTAGTTCATCCGGCTAGGTCAAATTAGTATATTGAAATCCGGCAAATTGCAATAAAATGCAATATACTTGAAAATGAATTTGGTAACATGTACCAATACTAGAAGGCTATAAAATGTGACATATTGGTAACATTAAAACCTAATTCACCTAGAATGCATCGAGGATCAACATCTTAGGTCGACCAAGAACATAATAGAATTCAATCAATTAATTATTAAGCCTTATTGTTAGAGACGGTTTAAATGGGTACTGAAACACTTCAAATTGTGTGTTTCAGTTAGCAAAGACTCAGGGAAGGGGAAGGAAACACTGAGTTAGGGCCAAAAGACATTTATCAGAGGTTTGTGCACAATAGTTATTTCTTTTGACTTTTCAATTGAAATAAATTATGAGAATTTTTTGTGTTATTTTTTTGAATTGTGAAAATTTGTTTGAATGATATTTGATGGATACTTATTGATTGAAAAGCATTGCAAATGGTTTGAAACCACAGCTATCATGTTTATTGATTGAATTCCTCGCTAGCTTTTCTAGTGGGATGAAATGACTTTGAATTCCCTCTCTGGCTGAAGTGTTAAGGTGTGTGCCTGTTGAGGACGAATAGAATGAGTACTCATATTATTGCTAGCTAGCTATGTTATTCCTCATTAGCCATCGGCTCTAGGGATGAATTTGACTTTGGAACATGATAAAGCTGTGTGTGTGATTTATTGATATTCATTGTGATATTGTGAAATGGAGTTTAAATTCTTATTGACATTCACTGTCTTTTGAATTTAACTATGGTTTTAAGTATCCATTATTTATATGACTTATGATTTGTGATTTGAAGTTGCATTTTGTTAATGTTGTGCATTACTGAGACATTGGCTCGTGATAGCTTTCATTCTCGTGGCGGGTAGACAGCGGTGAGTGACAGACTTCTGCCGCTAGTACTACTCGAGGATCATCGGGTATATTGAGTATACCATATTTTGCATTTTGTATTGTAATGTATGTTCACTGTATGCATATATTGTTCTTGGTTTTGAGCAGTTGTAAATTAAAATTGTACATTAAAGTTGTAAACTAAATTTGTAAATTATTTTGGTTTGTAAATATTGTAATATATTCTTTTGTCTCAGTTTTTGAAAACACTGGAAAATTATTGTGGATTTTAGTTGACAATTATTGAGAAACTTATTGTGTTGATTGAATATTGGACTTTGGGGATTGAACAAAATAATTGAAGTGCTTTTTTACAGGTTTTTGCAGAATTGTTTTATTCAAAATACAGATGGCACTCTGCCAAAATTCTTACAGAAATTATTAATTCTTCAAATGTGTTAGCTGTTTCACTTCAGTTCAAAAAATTTTGTAACACTTGTAAGTAGTGCTCACCACTCTAAAAAGAAGTAAGAAAATGTTTAAAATCTCTTATAGTGTATTTAATGGGTTATCAGTAGGCGAAGTTTGGTAATTTATTAGGTATACTACGGGATCATGTTATGCCTTACAGAGAGGTAGGGTGTGACACCTAGGACACCAGATGTTGTCCCTCTAGTTTGTCCACACCAAGATCACCAATGGCAGCCCCTTATACAGCTTCTAAAGCTTTTCCAATCAATTAGAAAATCAGGTTTTGCCTTTTGAGAGATTACAGATGTAAACAGGACACTAGAAATGATTTCTAGTATTTTTAATTCAAGAGATTGTTGGGAAATCTCTTTGAATTGATGAGAGATGAAGAAGATGAAAGGGAGAGGTGCTTTGGGGTGCCACCAATGAAACAAATAGCAGCTAGGTATTTTTCTTTTCATCCTTTCCCTTATATAACTAGGTCACCACTTAAAACCTTTACCACATGTCACCTTCTGATTGGCTCTAGGTTTAATTGACCCAATCACATTGTGCCAAGTGTTAAACTTATATTTAATCTTGACTTTAATCATCTTACATTATTAAAAGATATATGGCAAGCTTATGTGTAGTGCCATGTGTCACCATCTCATGGTGCCACATGTCACCCTATGAAATGACCAAAATACTCTTGTGTTTTAATTTTGAGTTCTCAACCCAAAATAATTATTTCTCTTCTTCTAATCAATTTATATCAACTATAAATTAATTAATTAATCTCTATTAATTAATATCTCATTAATTAAATTCATATTTAAACACTTTAAATGCAAATTCAACTTATACTATACATCCAATAACTTAGATTTGGTTTCAAGCCATGCTAGAGACTTTGCAAACTAATTGCAAATCAAACCTATTTAATTAATCAATTAAACTCTTTAATTAATTAATTAAATCATATTTAATTTGGTGATTACTTGTGTATGTATGTGAGATACTAGGCTCATCACTAATTGTCAATGAGACATGATATCAACTCTTAATATCATCAGAACTCTTTCTTACCATAAATGATTTCTCCAAATCATTTTATGCACCTCATAGACCATGGTTAACACCTAGCATATCATGCCATGGCCACCCAATTAGTAATAAGGTTTACCTTAAATGAACTTATAATCATATGTTACGATGCACTAGAATCTCTCTGTTACAAAATCCCAACTCAAGCTGGAGTCATGGTTTATGTTAAACCCTATTTGCTATGAATATTATGTTCTCTTTTAATTCCAGTTCTTGATTAAAAAAGATTTTCTTATCAGAAACTCTTATCTGAATAAATCTATCTGTCCTGGCCAGGAACTTGAAACATCAAGAACAATTAAATGAACATAGGATTTTATCCCTACTTACTTAGAGGAACAGATTCCATCTTGATCAACACTTACCTCCATATATAACTAGTAGGAGCCAACACATGCCCATATACCCATACACAGTACACGTATGAAAGCAGTATCAAACTCAAACCACCTATATATAAGATAACTATGCTATCTAAGGTCTAAAGATTATATGCACTGATATGATTTATGAAAATACATTGACAAGAGTAAACTCCATGTGCTTGTCATAAATGTCACTGGTTCGGCCTACTTATCATGTATAAGTGCCTATCATGTTTGTTATGTGGCATGAGACTCACCATTCCATCTTATTTACATTTGATATAAATAACTTGGGAACAACATGATTACAATCTTTCTGGATAAGTCATGTTCTTATTGTGAAGTATCCTCGATTGTGAACTTATTTATGATACTTTGTGCAAGAAATACTGTTACTCATATTCTTAACAGCTTAAGAATAGAATTTCTAACAAAATATCAATGGACCTTTTTTATTACACATAAATATATTATGTAAATGGAAAAGTGAAAATGCCTTTTATTAATAAAAACATGTACAAGATACATACTAAATGATATGCTCTAGGGCATACTACTAACAGTGTATTCCAAGGATAAAGCAGAACATGATGAGCATTTGAGAATTGTTCTGCAGAATCTAAAAGAGAAGAAACTGTATGCTAATGTAATACCCCTATTTGTATAGCCTGGAATATTTCACTATTCTAGTGACCGGTGTCGGTCTGGACAATTAAGAGGATTAGAACCACACTTAAGAGAACTAGATAAGCCCTAAACACAAATAATTAGTAATTATTAATTAGTTAAGTATAAATAAGAAAAACATAACATAAGAAGTTAAATGAGCCAAGAGTCACAGCGATGGGTGACCTTCTCGGAAAGAATTGTGAAGTCGATTTAAATTCAAATTTCGAACCGTAAAATGTGTCTCCGTGGTCCTTAGGACTATTACGAATACAGTGGAAAAGAGAAAATCACGAAAAAGAATTGTTAAGCCAGTCAAATAATTAGGTCAGGGAGCAGAAAGAAATATTGAATTATTTGCAAATCGGGTTGAACCGGCGAGGGGCAATTTGGTTAATTGACCCCGAGAGCTGACTCCTGATCTAACTGTCAAATAAAATCGGAGAAAAGATAATTTCAAAGTCGGGAATTAAATTAAACAACTAATGGAAAAATAAATAGAAAAAAAAAGAAAAAGATAAAGTAAAAAAAGTGATGACATCATCATGCATGACATAATGCATGACATAATAAATTTAATTTTAAATTTTGAAAAGTGGGATAATTATCTACTTAAGTGACCAATAAAAAAAAAGGAATTAAATTAAAACAAAATTCTTTTTTGGGTCTTCTTCATCCATATTGCCGTAGCTCTCCCTTGGTCACTCTCTTATTTTCTTTCTTGAAACCTCCATGGAAGCTTGACTCAAGCTTCATAAACCCTAACCTAGCCATAATTTCCCTAAGGTTTCTTGAGTAAATATTGTTCTTAAACCTTGATTCATCTATTGACAACAAAAACAAAGAAGAAAGGAAGAAGTTGAAGAGATGAAAAAAATTCTACATAAAGGTTATTAATCTAAACTTTAAATTGGTAGTTTAATTATTATGCTTATGGTTGAATAAACTTAGAAATTATGGAAAATGGAAAAGAAAACAATTATTAGAGGATTAAACATGAATTTCGGCCAGCCATGGTACCTCAAAGTTTTGATATGTTCAATTTAATTTATACATGAATTTGACATTGATTAAGGGTACGAATTAATCAATTGTGTAAATTAGGGTTTGGCATCTAAGATTTTGGAGACAAAAATGTGAAAATGGGTCCAATGGTGCGTTTGACCTTGTTTGAAATGAAAAATGGTCATTTGTGACCAATTGAGATGTGTTGAAAGTGTTAGAGGTGAGTTTAAATTCAGATTGAAAATGGCCATGCTGCAGGCAGCAGGACCAAGGTCCCTTTGAGGGACCAAAACTAAAAATTTACAAGTCCAATTGGTATGGGACCAATTGGGAATGAAAATAGACACAAAATGCAACATTTTTCATTTAGGATTCATGCCCAAAAAGTGACCAAAACCTAGTGAACAAATTGACCAAATCCGGATTTATGCAGTCTGACCTGTACAAAAATAACCAAATGATTTGTTCATTTGGCCATAACATGGGCTAGACAGGTCTAAATGATCTAAAATTTTAGCAGTGGAAAGCTGAGATATAGACCTAAAACTTTCATGAAGAACACAAACTCAAATTATGCCCTTAACCAAGTCATTTGGCCACCCAAATTTGGTGACCTAAAACTGCCAGAACCAGTTTGGTGCCCAGAAATCTGGGTTAAGTCCAATCCAGCAGCCATGATTCAAATAGCTATAACTTGAGCTACAAAACTCCAAAGGAGTGATTCGAAAAGGAGAATAAAGTTAAGACAATAGGGAACATTTTCTATGAAGAAATTGCCAAATTCTAACAGAAAAATGACAAATGGAACAGTGCAACATAAGACACCAAAACTGAAAAATTACAAATTTGCCTAAAAGACTTAGATTTTGAGTAAACAATGAAAACCAATAAATTTAGTAACCAAAATGAGATATGTGGGTGAAGTTGGAATTCCCATACCTATTAAGCCTTAGAAAGTCAACAAATTGACTTGAATAGTATCGTGAATAGTAACCCCAAAACACAAATTTTAAAGAACGTCAAGTTTAGCACATTAGAGCTAGGTAAAAGTGAATTTAAATTTATTTTTAGATTTATGCTAAGTTATGATACTGAAACACTGTGAAACTGTGTGTTTTAGTGGAAAAGAACACCGGGATAGAACTCGAGGAATCGAGTCAAGGCCAAGAGGCGACTCACTTAGGTTTGTGCACAACGTATAATTTTTGTAAATTATCTTCTGCATATTGTTCTGAATAATTTGAAATATTGAATTGTGACATTACTATGATGAAGTATTTATGATGCTTTTGATTTAAATTGTTGAAAGTTATTTCTGTATATTTGAAATGGCAATGTTTAGTAAATTGTTAAGATAAGTTTTGAAACCATAGTGTCATGACCATATATTTGAACACCTCACTAGCATGACTAGTGGGGGTAATCAGTTTCGAATTTTGATTCTTTCTCTGGCTGAAGTGTTGAGGTATGTGCCAGTAGAAGAAGAAATTGAATGGATATCCATATATTTGAGCTAGCTAGCTTTATGATGTGACTCCTCCTTAGCCTCTGGCTATTGAGATTATATTTGTTTCGAATGGCATGATATAGCTGTGGGTTTTATGAAATGTGTTTTGACACTTCGAAATGAACTTGTTTGGATTAAAATCTCATAATTCATGTTTTGTATTTAATTCTCATGTTCAGTCTAATTTTTGAATAAATGTGCTTTAAATTCTGCATAAAGATTATTTTAGTATGTTGTGCACCACTGAGTCCTAGTACTCAACGATAGGTGTTATTACTATCACAGATATAGAGACTAGAGGAGCAACAGATTGAGCTGCTGAGGATTGAGTACCTTCCTGCTTGAAGTTTTCGAGTATAAGTTATACCCTGACTGTAAATATTTATTTTGATGTATGTATTGCACGTAATTGTATGGACATGTAAAATCGGTCTTGAGCAGCTTGTACAAAGTTTGTATAAAGTTTGTAATAAAATTTAGTTTGAATTTCTTTTAATGTAAATTTTTAGTATTATGTATATATAAATTGTTTATCTTTAATGAAATATGAGTGAATGAAATTGATTGACAGTATTTTTATGATTACTGAATTTTTGGAAATTGAGAAATGAGGATTATTGAATTTTGAAATTTGAGAAATTGGTTGGAATTGATTGTGAATTTGAAGAAGTTGTTGAGAAAAATTATTGGAAGTGCTTTTCTTCAGGTATTTGAAGAACTGTTTTCTTAAAATACAGATGGCACTCTGCCAAAATTTTTATAAAATTTACGGAAAAATAAAATGGGCCAAAAATTTTAACTAGTTTCCAACTTTAATTAAATGTTTTAATATCTATTTAGAAATGCTCACCACTTATAAAAAGTAAGAAAATTGTCTTAAAATCCCTTGTAGGGTATTTAATGAGTTATCGGTACGTGAAGTGCGGTAGTTCATTAGGTATTCTACAGGATCATGTTATACCTTACAGAGGGGTAAGGTGTGACAGCTAAATTGTCCAAGTGTGAGTTCTGGTTGAATGAGATTGCATTCCTTGGTCATATAGTATAAGCTAAAGGGATTAGAGTGGATCCCAAGAAGATTGAAGCAGTGATGGAATGGAAGCCTCCCAGAAATACAACTGAGATCAGAAGTTTCTTGGGGTTAGCTGGATATTATAGAAGATTTGTAAAGGGATTTTCTCTGATAACTGCTCCAATGATCAAATTACTACACAAGAATATGAAATTTGACTGGAATGACAAGTGTCAAGCCAGTTTTGAGAGGCTGAAGGCTATATTGATAGAGGCACCAGTGTTAACACAGCCAGTGTCGGGAAAAGACTTTGTAGTCTACAGTGATGCCTCACATAATGGGTTACGGTGTGTACTGATGCAAGAAGGGAAAGTGGTCACATATGCTTCCAGGCAGTTAAGGCCACATGAAAAGAATTACCCTACTCATGATTTAGAGTTAGCAGCAATTATCTTTGCATTGACGATATGGAGACATTACTTGTATAGAGAAAAATGCTACATATACATAGACCATAAGAGTCTAAAGTATCTGCCAACCCATAAGGAACTTAATTTGAGACAGAGGTGATGGGTTGAATTCCTGAAAGATTATGATTGTGTGACTGACTACCACCCTGGGAAGGCAAACGTGATTGCTGATGCCTTAAGTAGAAAGTCTATTATAACATTAAGATCTCTGAATGCCCAACTGTCCTTAACTCATGATGGAGTTATTTTGGCTGAGTTACAAGTGAAGCCAAATCTGTTATAACAGATACAGGATGGGCAGAAGACAGATGAGAAATTAATGGCTATTCTAGGCAAAATCACTGAGGGGAAGGAAACTGAATATGAAGTGAAAGAAAATGGGTTCCTGTACTATAAAGAAAGAGTATGCACACCAGATGATAAACTGTTGAAAAGCAGTATTTTAAGAGAAGCACATAACAATGTGTATGCTGTGCACCTAGGAAGCACAAAAATGTACCATGACCTAAAACTTCGATATTGGTGGCTAGGTATGAAGAAGGAAATAGCTGACTATGTAACAAGATGCTTGACATGTCAGCAAGTCAAAGCAGAACACCAAGTTCCATCAGGTTTGTTACAGCCCATAAACATACCTGATTGGAAATGGGACTGAATCACTATGGACTTTATCAGTGGTCTGCCTCTCACTCATAAGAAGTATGATGCATCATGGGTGATTGTGGATAGGTAGACCAAATCAGCACATTTTCTGCTAGTCAGAACTGACTACTCACTAGAAAAGCTAGCAGAATTGTATATTAATGAGATAGTTAGACTACATGGAATTCCGCTTCCATTATATCTGATAGAGACCCAAGGTTTACATCTAGATTTTGGAAGAAATTACAAGAATCCTTGGGCACACAACTCCATTTTAGTACGGCTTTTCATCATCAGATGGATGAACAGTCAGAAAGAATAATCTAGGTAAAATTTGAAACTCATTGAGTTATTGCAAACAATAAATTGAACTGATAATGATAATAATAATCGAACATATGTGATAGGTCCTCGAGGATATGCTGAGGAATTGTGTTATTGAGTTTGAGGGAAGCTGGGACAGATACCTTCCACTAGCAGAATTTGCATCTAACAATAGCTATCAAGCTAGGATACAGATGGCACCCTATGAAGCACTGTATGGGAGAAAATGCAGAACACCTGTATGTTGGATTGAATTGGGTGAAGATAAGCTAGTGGGGCCAGGCCTGGTAAAACAAACAGAGGAAAAGGTAAAACTGATAAAGGCCAATTTGAAAGTTGCCTCAGACCGACAAAAATCTTATGTCGACTTGAAAAGAAAGGACATTGAGTATGAAGTTGGCGAGAAGGTATTTCTCAAAGTATCACCATGGAAGAAAGTATTGAGATTTGGGAACAAGGGAAAATTAAGCCCTAGGTTCATTGGCCCATATGAAGTTATTGAACGTGTGGGACTAGTAACCTACAGATCTGATCCTTTACATCCTGAGCTAGACAAGATACATAATGTGTTCCATGTCTTGATGCTCAGAAGATACAGATCTGATCCTTTACATGTCATCTTAGTAAAAGAAATAGTTGTACAACCTAACCTGACATATGAAGAAGAACCGATTAAAATCTTGGCACGATAGGTAAAAGAACTCAGAAACAAGACAATTCCACTAGTGAAAATCCTATGGAGGCACCACAACAAGGAAGAGGCAACATGGGAGAGCGAGGAGAAAATGAGGCAATAGTATCCTCATGTAACATCCTTACCCTAGCAAGTCCGTACAGTCTACTGTTCTGGTGATCAATATCGATCCCGGTAGCTAGAATGTTTGAAATTTTAAATAGACTAGAGTGAGGAGTTATAAAGAAACTAAATAATGCTCCTAACAATCAAGGAAAAATTATAGGAACGAAATACACTAAGGTTAGACGAGCCGAAACCCTAGTGATGAGTAACCCGAAGGGGAAGTGACGGCGAAGGTCATTAACAATCCTAGACCCGGGGGAAAAATTATAAAATAATTTTTGGGACTCCAAAGAAGGGTCATTGAGGTTCTTATCGCATTAGAATGCCAAGAAAATGCTTAGAAAAGTTTTTCTATTGGTACACACAATTTTGGCTCGTTAAGCCAAACAGAGGGCATTTTAGTCATTTCATCTTCAGAGATTATTTTTGACCAACTTTTCCATTTATGTAAATATTTTATATGACATAAAATGTGAATAAATATTGTTAAAAATTTAATTGAAATTAAATAGACAAGAAAAGGATAGAAAATGAAAGAAATTGGAATTTTGACATCGTAATGATGTCATTAAAATTCTCCCACCCAATCCAATGTTGACACATGGTATAAGTTTATTTAAAAAGACTAAATGGGAAAAAAAATGAAGAAAAAAAAATTAGAACACTCTCAACCCTTCTTCTTGCCGTCATCCTCTCCCTCCATAGCCATCATTATCAAGCTTTTTAAAGCTGGATTACCATAGCTTTTATCCAACTAAACCCTATATTCCCAACACAAAAAATTGTTCTTACATCTTGGTGAGTCTTTTAGGAGCAAAAAGAAAAGAAAAAGAAAAACCCTAGCAAGTTGGAATTTCACTCCATTAGAGGTTAGTGACTAAACTTGATTTTTGTCTTTCAATTCATGTTGAAGGAGTGGAAATTTTTGCAAATTTGCAAGAAAATTAAGTAAACATCATGTGTATGTCTTGTTAAAAATTCCAGCAGCCTTGAACTTGGTAGGTTTTTGAAGAATTCTAAGAATTAAAATGGCATTGTGGCTTCCCTTATCCTTAATCTATTGGTTAGGATAGTGAAAGGTTCAAAATGCAAGTTTTGAGATGTTTGAGCTAGGTTTTGAGCTTGAAATTGAGACTTGTTCATATATTTGGTGAAAGAGAGTTTTAATGGTCAATTATTGACCATTTGGCTGTGTGTCAATAAAAAATGAAGTGGTTTGTGTAATGGGAATTGAGTTTGGTGTGGCTGCCCTTGGTGACTTGCAGGACTGGGCATGAGTCCAGCAGGTTTGGGCAGTAATAACTAGAATTGTAGAGGTTCAATTGGTGCAAGACCAATTGGACATGAAACTAGACACATAATGGCACAACTTTGGTGAAGAAACCATGCCCAGAAAATCAAACCAAGTTGACCTAAAGATTACCCTAATCTGGGTGACCTGCAATCTGCCTTGGTAAAATGACCAAATGAACAGTGTTTAGTCATTTAGTCATAACTTAGTGTAGAAGGTCCAATTGACCTGAAATTTTACCGGCAACAAGCTAAGATATATACCTACAACTTTCATGAAGAAACCTAACCCAAATTATGACCACAGCATATTCAAAAAGTGACTTATAGTCACTGCTCCAATTAGTGTAGATTTGGTCAGTCCAGAAATTCTGGAAAAAGTATAATCCGGCCAGTTGTGGTTTATGGGCCATAACTTGAGCTACAAAACTCCAAATGGACTGATTCAAAAAAGGAAATATAACTAGACAAAATAAGGAATAACTTTTCTATTGATTATTTTTCCAAATTCCCACTGCAAAAATGACTAATGGAATAGTAAACACAAAGCTTGAAAACTGAAAATTTTGAACAATTAACATTAAGCTTAGAAATGGTATTAGCAACCAATACCAACAATTTTAGAATACAAAATGTGGCATGTTGGGAGTATTACAACCAATGTACCTATTGTCCATGTAAAAGTCAACATTTTGTTGACAAATGAATTGAATAGTAACACAAAAACTTGAATTTCAAGAATTGTGAAACTTAAAAGTGTAATATGCCCTAGTAGAACTAGAAAGATTGGTTTGGATAGGTTGGCATGCCAACAGAGTTCTGTTAGCAGTACTACATATGGCTTCATGCCATTCTGAATTTTATGGCCTTATGTGCCATTTTGTAATAAAATAGCATTTGGCTATGTTGATTGAGATATTATACTTGGGTTTCATCCCTGATAATTATTACAGCTTATTAGCTGTTTTGTTGCACACCGGGAGACACAATGTGACCGATGGTGTGATGGTCCGAGGTACTTAATATCCAGTGCCAGTTTACCCGCCTATCCAGTCCAGTTGACTAGTATGGTTTACTCGGGCAATGATAATAAATTTTACCAAATTTAATCAAATAATACTGCAATAAATATCAAAAATTTAGTCTACCAAAAATGTAAACATACATTTTGCATACCTACTTTATTTTAGTTATTTTATTTTATATTGTCACCACTAAGCAAAATTGCTTAGCGCGTCGCTTTTGCCACGCGCAGGTACTAGAGACATAGCTGGCGAGGCCAGCAGACATCAGACCGGGTGAACTTTCAGAGCTGCATACTGAGTCCAGAGTCACCTCACATATGCAGTGTACTTAGTAGGACATTAGAACTTTGGGTGGCATTTTGTATTAGTTTTGATTGTAATTACAAACTCTTGAACTTATGTGATAATGTAAAGATATGAAATTTCATGTTATTGAAATTTTGTGTATATTATGTTGAAAAATAAAATGTTGAGAAATATTCATGAATATGCTTTCAAGTGATGATGTCAACAGAATAATTCTGAAAATAGTATTGAGATTTTCAGATTGAGTTGAAATGTGTGTATAATGGAGTTCTGGATTTGGAAATTATATTAGAAGTGTCTTTTAAATAGGTTCAGAAGAACTGTTTTTCCAATTTATAGCCGGCACTCTGCCGGATTTTCTATAAAAATTGCGAAAAAATTCAGATTTATCAAAAATAGTAAATAAATGAATTAAAAGGGATAAATTGTAATGGAAATATAAATTGGTGCTCCGGCACACTGAGTGGCATATCTTGCTCGGCTACACTGTAGACGGAGAAATGGTGTCACATTTAGTGGTATCAGAGCATCGATTTAGGCATTTATGGGCGTAGATAGAGTGCATACAATTGCATTGCATTTGTAAGTGTTGAGGTGACACTGAAGCAGATCTGTTTGTTTTCTTATTTTGAATGGGATATGGATCCTGCTTCTCAAAGAGCAGTTGATGAAGAGGTGGAGAGTCGTGCTCCACCAAGGGTTGAATCTAGGGGTAGGGGAGAATCTGCTCCACCAGCAGCTGAAGCATCAGCCCAACCTCAGTTTGTAGTATTTCAGCAAATGACAGAATTCTACCGGCAAATGATGGGGGCAATTCCACCACCACAACCATAGCCACAACCTCCATCAGCACCACATAAGTCCCATATGGAGAAACTGCAAAAACATGGGCCTATGGATTTCTTTGGGAAGAGGGAGGATGATCCCATGACAGTAGAAAACTAGTTGGATAGAACAATCAGTCTTTGAAACGACTTAATTGCACCCCAGAGCGTAACACGGAGGTCTGTGTCCCTCCTTAAAGATGATGCATATCATTGGTGGGACACAGTAACCAGTGAGGTGCAACCGGAACAGATCACATGGGAATTCTTCCTCACATAGTTCAAAAAGAAATATGTTAGCAAAGTGTATTTAGAAGAGAGAATAATAGAATTTATTAGTCTGAGACAGAGACAATTATCAGTGGTAGAGTATGAGTTAGAGTTTGCCAGACTGAATCGGTATGGGAGGAAGATAGTCCCTACAGAAGCAGAGAGGTGCAGAAGGTTCGAAGAAAGGCTCTATGATAATATCAAAGTCATGATAACAGTACTGGAGATCACAGATTTTGCCAAATTAGTAGATGCTGCATCGAAAGTAGAAAGGGTCTGAATAAATGAGCAAACTAGAAGGGAAAGACAGCAGAAGAGGCGTCCAAGTCAATCTAATTCATTTTCTGCTCCCAGTAAAAAGAGTAAAGGTTCTTTTGCTCAAGGTGTAGGACAACCACAAGGTCAGGGTCAGTCTCAGGGGCCCAGAGTACAGTTCACACCTAGGAGAGGCCAGTCTCCACCATCAGTGGGCAGCTCTCCAGGGACGGTGTTTAGGGGACCAGCCCCAGCATCTTCTGACTGTCCGTACTACCAGAAGTGGCATAGGGGGACTGTTGGCGAGTGACCGGTGCATGCTTATGGTGTGGATCTATAGAACATTAGATCGAGAATTGTCCGAAGAGGACTACTACAGTTGCTCCAACACAAGCTGACAGACCTGCTCCTGCACCACAAAGGGGTAGGAAGCCCGGTAAATCTGAGGCAACTGGTCCATCATTGAGGCCTGCATCCGAGTCAGGTGAGAGGCCAGAGACTAGAATAACTGCCAAGGCCTATGCCATCAGAGCTCAGGAGGAGCAAGATGCCCCGAATATCATCAGGGGTACGTTCACCCTCTACAACGCTTTTGTGCATGCATTGGTGGATCCAGGATCCACTCATTCATACATCTGCGTCAAACTACCAGTCAAGAAGGGAGTTCCAGTAGAGGAGAGTGATCAAGATATTCTGGTCACCAATCCACTAGGCCACAGTGTGGTAGTGAATAAGGTGTATAAAGGTTGCCCGTTGAGGATTCAGGGGTATGAATTCTTTGCAGACCTAATTGAATTGTCCTTCCACGAGTTTGACGTGATTTCGAGAATGGACTGGTTGTCAGGTCATCAGGTAATAGTTGATTGCAAATTGAAGAGGATTTCTCTAAAAACTTATGAGGCTAATGAGATTACTGTTATGGGTGAAAGGAAAGATTTCCTATCCAATGTTATCTTAGCCACAGTTGCAAGAAGATTGATGAGAAAAGGCTATGAAGCTTACCTAGCACACGTGGTTGATACTAGGCAGGCTAAGCCGAACCTGTGTGATATACCCATAGTGAGAGACTTCTCAGATGTGTTTCCTGAAGAATTGCCTAGTTTACCACCAAAAAGGGAAGTCGAGTTTGCTATTGATGTAATGTCGGGTACAGCACCAATTTTTATTGCTCTTTATAGGATGGCACCCACTGAATTGAGGGAGTTGAAAATTCAGTTGCAGGAGTTACTTGATAAGGGGTTCATACGCCCCAGTTTGCCACCATGGGGAGCTTTAGTGCTGTTTGTAAAAAAGAAGGATGGAACCTTGAGATTGTGTATTGATTACCGGCAGTTGAACAAAGTAACCGTGAAGAATAAAAATCCATTACCCAGAATTGACTATCTGTTTGATCAATTGAAGGGAGCTGGTGTATTTTCAAAAATTGATATCAGATCAGGGTATCATCAGTTGAGAGTAAAGGATGCAGATGTGTCAAAAACTGCATTCAGAACCCGGTATGGGCATTATGAATTTTTAGTGATGCCGTTTGGGTTAACAAATGCACCAGCAGCATTTATGGACCTTATGAACCGTATCTTCTGAAGGAACGGAAGCGTGAAAAACACAAGTTTATACCATTGAATTCAAAAATTTTCACCTAGGGTCACATGCATCATGCAAGATTTATTTTTATCTATTAGATTTCAATGATAAACAACATATTAAAACTCTTTTAATATGTTTTTGGCTCTGTATTTGCCATTTAAGATTTTAAAATTAATCAGATTAATTTTAGAACCCTAGATTAAATCAAGAACGATTACACTAACCTCTTGATGCACTGCAGCGTGTCTGCGCCTTTGAGATTCGCCTTCAGGACACCAGTTGTTGTCCCTCTAGCTTGTCCACACCAAGAACACCTATGGCAGCCCTTGAACAGCTTCTAAAGCTTTTTCTATTAATTAGAAATTCAAGTTCTGCCTTTTAAGAGACTAGAGATATAAACAGGACACTAGAAACAATTTCTAGCGTTCTTAATTCAAGAGATTAATGGCTAATCTCTTTGAATTGATGAGAGATGAAGAAGAATAGATGAAAATCCTCAAGGTGGTGTGACAAAGGAGAGGAGTGGCTTATGGTTATTTTTTCTTTTCATAACCACACTTAAATAGCTAGGTTAACACATTAAACCCTTGCCACATGTCACCCTTTGATTAGCTCTAGGTTTAAGTGACCCAATCACATTGTGCCAAGTGTCAAACCTATATTTAATCTTGATTTTAATCATCTTACATGATTAAAAAACATCTGGCAAGCTTATGTGTAATCCCATGTGTCACCATCTCATGGTGCCACGTGTCACATTGTGAAATGACCAAAATGCCCATGTGTCTTAATTTTGAGTTCTCAACCCAAAATAATTATTTTTTTTCTTCTAATTAATTTATATCAAATACAAATTAATTAATTAATTTCTATTAATTAATTTGTCATTAATTAAATTCACATTTAAACACTTTAAATATAAATTTAACCTATATTATACATCCAATAATCTAGATTTGGTTTCAAGTCATGCTAGAGACTTTGCAATTTAATTGCAAACCAAACCTATTTAATTAATTAATTAAACTCTTTAATTAATTAATTAAATCATATTTAAATAGGTGATAACTTGTGTATGTGTGTGACTTACTGGGCTCATCACTAATTGGCAATGAGACATGATATCAACTCTTAATATCATCAGAACTCTTTCTTACCATAAATGATTTCTCTAAATCATTTTATGAACCTCATAGACCATGGTTAACACCTAGCATAGCATGCCATGGGCACCCGATTAGTAATAAGGTTTACCTTAAATGAACCTATAATCATATGTTACCATGCACTAGAATCTCTCTGTTACAAAATCCCAACTCAAGCTGGAGTCATGGTTTATGTCAAACTCCATTTGCTATGAATATTATGTTCTCTTTTAATTCCAGTTCTTGATTAAAAGATTTTCTCATCAGAAACTCTTTTATGAATAAATCTATCTGTCCTGGCTAGGAACTTGAAACATCAAGAACAATTAAATGAACATAGGATTTTATCTCTATTTACTTAGAGGAACAGATTTCATCTTGATCAACACCTACCTCCATATATAACTAGTGGGAGCCAACACATGCCCATATACCCATACATAGTACAAGTATGAAAGCAGTATCAAACTCAAACTACCTATATACAAGATAAATGTGCTATCTCAGGTCTAAAGACTATATGCACTGATATGATTTATGACAAAACATTAACAAGAGTAAACTCCATGTGCTTGTCATAAGTGTCACTGGTTCGGCCTACTTATCATTTATAAGTGCCTATCATGTTTGTTATATGGCATGAGACTCACCATTCCATCTTATTTATATCTCATATAAATAACTTGGGAACAAACATGAATACAATCTTTCTGGATAAGTCATGTCCTTTTTATGAAGTATCCTAGATTGTGAACCTATTTATGATACTTTGTGCTAGAAATATTGTCACTCATATTCTTAACAACTTAAGAATAATATTTCTAACAAAATATCAATGGACCTTTTCTATTACACATAAATATATTATGTAAACGGAAAATTGGAAATGCCTTTTATTATTAATAAAAATATATACAAGATACATACTAAATGATATGCTCTAGGGCATATTACTAACAATCTCCCTCTAGCACTAGAGCCATTCATTATAATATCTTAGACCTATCTTCTCAAGATGTTGGTCTAACTAAGTTTGTGACATATGCTTAGTGAATGGATCAGCTGAATTTTCAGCTGATGCTATTTTCTGCATGGCTATTTCGCCTTGCCCAACTATATCTCTGATAATGTGGCGGTGCCTTTCTATGTGTTTGGATTTTGGGTGAGACCTTGGTTCCTTAGCACTTTGATCGCTCCATTGTTGTCACGGTGTAGTGGAAGCTGACTCAATGGAAGGAACTCTGTAAGTTACATCACCAACTTCTTTATCCAAACAGACTTCCTTTGCGATTCGATGCAGAATATACTCGGCCTCTATAGTGGAATCTGCGATGCGTGCTCTGTTTGGAACTCTTCCAATTGCACCTCCATTACAAATGAACACATATCCAGAGGAAGACTTTCTATCATCGATATCTGATTGGAAATCAGAATCAGTATAACCATCCAATTGCAAGTCTCCACCTCCATAAATCAAGAATAAATCCTTAGTTCTTCTCAAGTACTTAAGGATATTCTTGACAGCTATCTAGTGTTCCAAACCTGGATTGGATTGATACCTGCTAGTCAAACTGACAGCATATGCGATATCCGGCCTAGTACACAACATTGCATACATTAAACTTCCAATAGCCGAAGCATATGGAATCCTGGCCATCTTCTCTCTTTCTTCAGGTGTCTTTGGAGACATCTCTTTAGAAAGTTGGATACCATGTCTCACTAGTAACAATCCTCTCTTGGAATCAAGCATGTTAAACCTCTTTAACACCTTTTCCAAGTATAGACTTTGGGATAAACCAATTATTCTTTTCGCTCTATCTCTATAGATGCGAATCCCAAGAATATAGGTTGCCTCCCCTAAGTCTTTCATGGAGAATGTATTTGACAACCATACCTTTATAGTCGTCAATATACCTGTTTCATTACCCATCAACAATATGTCATCCACATATAAGACAAGGAAAGTGATAACACTGTCACTAACCTTCTTATATACACATGGCTCATCCTCATTTTTTATAAAACCAAAGGATTTAATGGCTTCATCAAAACGGATGTTCCAACTCCTCGAAGCTTGTTTCAACCCATAAATGGATCGCTTTAGCTTGCATACCTTGGAACCATCTTCGGATTCAAATCCCCTAGGTTGTTCCATGAAAATGTTTTCTTTAATGTATCCATTGAGAAAAGCTGTTTTGACATCCATCTGCTAAATCTCATAATCATAGTATGCAGCTATTGCTAATAAAATCCTAATTGATTTAAGCATGGCAACAGGCGAGATAGTCTCCTCATAGTCGATTCCTTGCCTTTGGCGAAACCCTTTCGCTACTAGCCTTGCCTTATAGGTCTCTACCTTTCCATCAGAACCAATTTTCTTCTTGAAAAAACCCATTTGTTCCCTATAGGTACAATACCTTTAGGTGGGTCAACAAGATCCCAAACTTGATTCTTATACATGGAATCAATCTCGGATTTCATAGCATAAATCCATTTTGAAGAGTCTATATCTGATATAGCTTCTTCATAAGTAAGTGGATCATCTCCATGATCTACTTCTTCATGAGTAGACAACTCTTGTTCTTCTTCATGAAGAAAACCATATCTCACTGGTGGATGAGATACCCTGGTTATTCTACGAGGAATAGCAGTACATGTTTCATCAACGGGTATAGGTTGACTAGATGGATCTATAACTATCTGATCTGTTGGTTGGTCAGAATTCTCCAATTCTAACTCTATTTGCCTTCCTTTGCCTCATTCTTGAACAAACTGTTGTTTAAGAAATGTGGCATCTCTACTTATCACAACCTTTTGTGAAGTAGATAAATAAAAATAATAGCCAAAACTATCTTTTGGATATCCAAAAAATCGACCTTTTTCTGATCTGGTCTCCAATTTATCAGTGTTTAGCTTTTTGATATAAGCTGGACAACCCCAAATCTTAACATGCTTAAGACTTGGTTTTCTTCCATGCCATATCCCATGGAATCCTATTCAGAATATACAAAGCTGATTCTAATGCAAATCCCCAAAAGAAGATTGGCATATCAGTATAGCTCATCATACTTCGTACCATATCTAATAGGGTACGATTTCTCCTTTCAGATACACCATTCAGCTGTGGCGTTCCTGGAGGAGTCAGCTGAGAAACAATGCCATGCTCTCTCAAGTATTCATCAAATTCAATACTCAAATATTCACCTCCACGATCTGATCGAAGAGCTTTAATACTCTTTCCTGTTTGATTTTCTACTTCAGATTTAAATTCCTTAAACTTTTCAAAGGATTCATGTTTGTATTTCATCAAATACAAATGCCCAAACCTTGATTTATCATCAGTAAAGGTAATAAAATAATGAAAGCCCCCTCTAGCCATTTTTTTAAATGGACCACATACATCACTATGTATTAGCTCCAAAATATTTTCAACTCTTAGCCCTTGTCCAACAAAGGGTGATCTAGTCGTTTTGCCCTGAAGGCAAGATTCACAAGTTTGAGTAGGCTCTGAGCCCAATGAGGATAAAATCCCCATTTTCTCCAGCTTTGCAATCCTATCCTCTGCAACATGACATAACCTTAAGTGCCAAATATATTTTGAACTTGAGTTGGTTTTCACCATGGCATTACATTCTTTTAGATCACTTGCATTCAATTTGTGTTTGTCATTATTATCCAAATAATAAAGACCATCATTCATATAACCCGAACCAACATATTTATTTCCAAAATAAATATTGCAAACATCATCTGTGAACTGAAATTCATAGCCATTTCTAGTCAAACTAGATATAGAAATGATGTTCGTAAAAGCATCAGGTACATATAAAATATTATTCAAACACAAAACATGTCCAAACATGTAAAAAGATTTAGATCCTATGGCTAAAGCTTCAACAGTTGAGCCATTGCCAATTCGGACTCTAATATCTTGAAAAAGCAAGCTGCTACTATTTGCTAGTTCCTACATATCATTAGAAATGTGAGAACTGGCACCAGTATCTAAAACCTAAGCTATAGATGAACTATGAGTATCATCAGAATCTAAATAACAAGATATGGACATACCTTCCGAAGGTGTATCCTTCTTGTCCTTCAGAGAAGCAAGATACTCTGGCCAGTTCCTTTTCCAGTGCCCATCCTTTTGTCAGTGGAAACACTTTCCTTTGCCTCCATCAGCTTTAGTCTTCCTTTTCTGTTTAGCTATTTTCTTCAAAGGACCAGGAATCTGAGGTTTCTTTTTCTTATTGCCCTTCTTCTTGTTGGACTTTCGAACAGAAGAAGATGCAACCAAAGCTACCTCTTTTCCTTTATTGCCTGGCATATTCTTTTGGGCAATAACCAGCATGTTGAGTAAACCAGCTAAGGTGCATTCCTGTTTAGTCATATGAAAATTTGTCACAAAATTCCCAAAAGATTCAGGAAGGGACTGAAGGATCAAATCCATCTGTAGTTGGAAATCCATGTTGAAGTCAAGATGTTCCAACTGCTCAATCAACCGAATCATCTTGTGGACATGATCCCCAACATTTTGTCCCTCAGACATCCTCATACGGAATAGCTGTCTAGATATCTCATACCTAGCATTCCTGCTGTGCTCACCATACAACTCTTGTAGGTGAAGGAGGATCTCACTCACACTCTGCATGTTCTCATGTTGCTTCTGTAACTCATTACTCATGGAAGCAAGCATGTAACACTTAGCTCTCATATCATGCTCCTTCCACTTGTCCAAAGTTTCATGTTCCTCTTGTGTGGCCTTTGGAGGTAAGGGACCAGGAACATTTGAATCTAGAACATATCCTATATGTTCAAGGTTCAGGACAAGTTTCAAATTTCTTAGCCAATTAGACAGATTAGGTCCTGTCAACCTATTGTGATCAAGTATGCTTGCAAGGATATTGGATGGTGGTGGTTGTTTTGTGCTCATTTTTATCAGAAAATTAATTACAGAAAATAACCAGATTAATTAGTAAATGTATCATGTAATTAACCAAAATGATTATGGTCATTTAATCAAATTGGTCCTCCCACTAACTTAGCGAATCCTACACTTCCAAAGTAGAAAACGGAAATCCTAGTTGGATGGATTTCTAGTGGGTGATTGAATTCTTATAATTCTATTGATCATCCTCAGGTACATCCATTATTGGAATTACAATAAACTATAAGTGAGCAACTCCTTGCCCATCACATCTCATGTGAGGTTCAATCCTTTACCTAGCCCCTAATGCTCAAAATCTCAGGTACATCCATTATTGACTTATCTTGCATTAGTTAAGTTGATCCCATTGAGCCAGTAATTATGCAAATAATTTTAATGTCCTCAGGTACATCCAATATTGGCCACTAAACCATTTACATATTTACAACATCTCATGCTTAACAATTATTCTTAAGAAAATCTCTTAAATTAATTGCATCTTATGCAACTATTTAAAATTTCTTAAAATAATTGCCGAAATAGAGGGCCTATGTTATAATTACTTTAATTATAGCATTTCTAACTTAATCATTTGTTTGGAAGATTTTATGGTCATTCTAGTTACTATTACGGTCTCACTTTGCACATTATCCAATTGGCATGCATATATCATATAATAGCTTACATTCCCATACATCTCATGCATTCATGGATAAGCAATAAATATGGTATGATCATGAACTTTCTAAGGGATTCAATTCTGAGCCACTAAGAATTGAATCAGGGCATTCCTAGGTGCATTTCATTCATTCATTCATTCATTTTACAAGAGTTGCTGAAGGAGTATATAATCAACACTTGATCTTGAATTCCTCCCACTAGTCCCACCAATGCTCTTGACCTCCTTGAACTTCATGCAATCCAATATTACATGGTAATCCTTGGCATACCAAGGCAAATTTACAAGAACTTAAATAAATGAAATTACAACCCAAAAATTATTACAAACTTAATAATACATGCCCAAAATAAATTAAAATAAATTAATTAATTTACAATCCCAAAGAAACATAAAAGAAATAAATCAAATCACATTGGTCTTTTATAGTCCATGATCATCCATCATGCATATCACTATTTAACAATTAAATAAAACATACATACTTATATTAAATTTAATATCTCATATTCAACTCAAAAATTCAGATTTGAATATGATTCAAATAAATTTAAAAGTTCAGATTTGAATCTCATTCAAACAAATTTAAAAAATTCAGATTTGAATCACATTCAAACAACTTAAAAAATTCATATTTGAATCACATTTAAACATTTTTAAAAAAATCAGATTTGAATCACATTCAAACTTTTTTTAAAAAACCAGATCTGAATTTTATTCAATCAATTTTAAAAGATCAGATTTAAATATGATTCAAACAACTTTAAAAATTCAGATTTGAATCACATTCAAACAACCTTTAAACTTCAGATTTGAATCACATTCAAATAATTTTTAAAATTCTAATTTGAATCATAATTTAATTGTGTGATTAAAATCACTAATTAAACACTTTAATTAATCAAAGAATAGGCCTTAGATCATACAACAATTGCAGAATTAAAAGCCAAATCTTGAACCACCCATGTAGCCAAACCAAGAGCACCATTGATGGTGTTTTTTTTAAATATACTGCCACCTTGCTTTGCAACCAGCAATGATCTTTTGATCTCATGATCAAACACAAAATTAAATCATATAATCAACAATATAAATGGCAAATATAGTGGCTCTGATACCAATTGAAGGAACGGAAGCGTGAAAAACACAAGTTTATACCATTGAATTCAAAAATTTTCGCCTAGGGTCACATGCATCATGCAAGATTTATTTTTATCTATTTGATTTCAATGATAAACAACATATTAACACTCTTTTAATATGTTTTTGGATCTGTATTTTCCATTTAAGATTTTTAAATTAATCAGATTAATTTTAGAACCCTAGATTAAATCAAGAACGATTACACTAACCTCTTGATGCACTACAGCGTGTCTGCGCCTTTGAGATTCGTCTTCAGGACACCAGTTGTTGTCCATCTAGCTTGTCCACACTAAGAACACCTATGGCAGCCCTTGAACAGCTTCTAAAGCTTTTTCTATTAATTAGAAATTCAAGTTCTGCCTTTTAAGAGATTAGAGATGTAAACAGGACACTAGAAACAATTTCTAGCGTTCTTAATTCAAGAGATTGATGGCTAATCTTTTTGAATTGATGAGAGATGAAGAAGAATAGATGAAAATCCTCAAGGTGGCGTGACAAAGGAGAGGAGTGGCTTCTGGTTATTTTTTCTTTTCATAACCACACTTAAATAGCTAGGTTAACACATTAAACCCTTGCCACATGTCACCCTTTGATTAGCTCTAGGTTTAAGTGACCTAATCACATTGTGCCAAGTGTCAAACCTATATTTAATCTTGATTTTAATCATCTTACATTATTAAAAAACATTTGGCAAGCTTATATGTAATCCCATGTGTCACCATCTCATGGTGCCACGTGTCACACTGTGAAATGACCAAAATGCCCCTGTGTCTTAATTTTGAGTTCTCAACCCAAAATAATTATTTTTCTTCTTCTAATTAATTTATATCAAATATAAATTAATTAATTAATCTCTATTAATTAATTTCCCATTAATTAAATTCATATTTAAACACTTTAAATATAAATTTAACCTATATTATACATCCAATAATCTAGATTTGGTTTCAAGTCATGCTAGAGACTTTGCAATTTAATTGCAAACCAAACCTATTTAATTAATTAATTAAACTCTTTAATTAATTAATTAAATCATATTTAAATAGGTGATAACTTGTGTATGTGTGTGACTTACTAGGATCATCACTAATTGGCAATGAGACATGATATCAACTCTTAATATCATCAGAACTCTTTCTTACCATAAATGATTTCTCTAAATCATTTTATGAACCTCATAGACTATGGTTAACACCTAGCATAGCATGCCATGGCCACCCGATTAGTAATAAGGTTTACCTTAAATGAACCTATAATCATATGTTACCATGCACTAGAATCTCTCTGTTATAAAATTCCAACTCAAGCTGGAGTCATGGTTTATGTCAAACTCCATTTGCTATGAATATTATGTTCTCTTTTAATTCCAGTTCTTGATTAAAAGATTTTCTAATCAGAAATTATTCTATGAATAAATCTATCTGTCCTGGCCAGGAACTTGAAACATCAAGAACAATTAAATGAACATAGGATTTTATCTCTATTTACTTAGAGGAACAGATTCCATCTTGATCAACGCCTACCTCCATATATAACTAGTGGGAGCCAACACATGCCCATATACCCATACATAGTACAAGTATGAAAGCAGTATCAAACTCAAACTACCTATATACAAGATAACTGTGCTATCTCAGGTCTAAAGACTATATGCACTGATATGATTTATGACAAAACATTGACAAGAGTAAACTCCATGTGCTTGTCATAAGTGTCACTGTTTCGGCCTACTTATCATTTATAAGTGCCTATCATGTTTGTTATATGGCATGAGACTCACCATTCCATCTTATTTATATTTCATATAAATAACTTGGGAACAAACATGAATACAATCTTTCTGGATAAGTCATGTCCTTATTATGAAGTATCCTCGATTGTGAACCTATTTATGATACTTTGTCCTTGAAATATTATCACTCATATTCTTAACAACTTAAGAATAATATTTCTAACAAAATATCATTGGACCTTTTCTATTATACATAAATATATTATGTAAACGGAAAATTGGAAATGCCTTTTATTAATGAAAACATGTACAAGATACATACTAAATGATATGCTCTAGGGCATATTACTAACATCTTTCATCCATACTTAGATCGGTTTGTAGTGGTCTTTATTGATGATATTTTAGTGTATTCCAAGGCTAGGGAAGAACATGATGAACATTTGAGGATTGTTCTGCAAACCCTGCGAGAAAAGAAGCTGTATGCTAAGTTGTCCAAATGTGACTTATGGATGAGTGAAATCTCCTTTCTTGGACACATAGTATCAGCTGAGGGGATTAGAGTGGATCCCAAAAAGATAGAAGTAGTGATGGAATGGAAGCCTCCCAGAAATACAACTGAGGTCAGAAGTTTCTTGGGGATAGCTGGGTATTATAGAAGATTTGTGAAGGGGTTCTTTCTTATAGCTGCTCCAATGACCAAGTTGTTGCATAAGAATGTGAAATTTGGCTGGAACGACAGGTGCCAAGCAAGTTTTGAGAGGCTGAAGGCTATGTTGACAGAAGCACCAGTGTTAACATAGCTACTGTCGGGAAAAAACTTTGTGGTCTACAGTGATGCCTCACATAATGGGTTAGGGTGTGTATTGATGCAAGAGGGGAAAGTGGTCACCTATGCTTCCAGGCAGTTAAGGCCACATGAATAGAACTACCCTACTCATGACCTGGAGTTAGCAGTAATTGTCTTCGGACTGAAGATATAGAGGCATTATTTATATGGTGAAAAATGCTACATCTATACAGACCACAAGAGTTTAAAATATTTGCCAACCCAGAAGGAGCTCAATCTTAGACAGAAGCGTTGGATTGAGTTCCTAAAGGACTATGATTGTGTGATAGATTATCATCCTGGGAAGGCAAATGTAGTTGTTGATGCCTTGAGCAGAAAATTCATCACAGCTTTAAGATCACGAAATTCCTATCTGTCCTTAGCTCAAGATGAAGCTATTTTGGTTGAGTTACAAGTGAAGCCATACCTGCTACAGCAGATACAAGATGGGCAGAAGGCAGATGAAAAATTAGTGGCCATTGTGGGTAAAATTCCAGAGGGAAAGGAAACTTATTATGAGGTGAAAGCAGATGGGTGTCTGTACTACAGAGGAAGAGTGTGTGTACCAGATGATAGGGAATTGAAGACTAGTATTCTAAAAGAAGCACACACTAGTGTTTATGCTATGCACCCAGGAAGCATAAAAATGTATAATGATTTGAAGCATCATTATTGGTGGCCTGGTATGAAGAGGGATATAGCTGACTATGTGACTAAGTGTTTGACATGTCAGAAAGTTAAAGCAGAATATCAAGTTCCATCAGGATTGCTATAGCCTATAATTATACCTGAATGGAAATGGGACCAAGTCACTATGGATTTTGTTAGTGGTCTACCTCTCACCCAAAAGAAGCATGAAGCAGTGTGGGTGATAGTGGATAGATTGATGAAGTCAGCACATTTTCTATCAATTAGGACTAACTACTCACTAGAGAAGCTAGCAGAATTATATATTAGTGAGATAGTTAAACTGCATGGAATCCCACTTTCCATCATATCTGATCGAGACCCAAGGTTTACATTGAGATTCTGAAAAAAGTTGCAAGAAGCCTTGGGCACACAACTCTGTTTTAGCACGGTTTTTCATCATCAGATGAATGGACAGTCAGAACGAGTAATACAGGTAAATTTAGAACCTAATTGAATTTTCACAATTTACAAATTAATGAAATGATAGTAACAATGTAAATTAGGTGATAGATCCTGGAGGATATGCTAAGGAGTTATGTCATTGAATTTGAGGGGAGTTGGGATAGATATCTCCTACTAGCAGAATTTGCATATAATAATAGCTACCAAGCTAGCATTCAAATGGCTTCGTATGAAGCACTGTATGGGACGAAATGTAGAACCCCAGTGTGTTGGACTGAATTGGGTGAAGATAAGCTGGTAGGACAAGACCTGGTGAAACAGACTGAGGAGAAAGTGAAGATAATCAAAGCTAACTTGAAGGTTGCCTCAGATAGACATAAATCTTATGCTGACTTGAAGAGAAAAGAGATAGAGTATGCAGTTGGTGATAAAGTGTTTCTCAAAGTCTCACCAGGGAAGAAAGTACTGAGGTTTGGAAGAAAGGGTAAGTTAAGCCCTAGGTTCATTGGCCCATACGAAGTCATTGAATGTGTGGGACCAGTGGCCTATCGGCTAGCTTTACCACCAGAACTGGATAAAATCCATAATGTATTCCATGTTTCTATGCTGAGAAGATATCGCTCATACCCTTCACATGTCATCTCCATGGAAGAGATTGAAATCCAACCGGACTTGATATATACAGAAGAACCCATACGGATCCTAGCTCGAGAAGTGAAGGAACTGAGAAATAAACAAATTCCACTGGTGAAAGTGCTTTAGAGGCACCACAACACTGAAGAGGCAACTTGGGAAAGTGAAGAGACAATGAAGCAATAGTTCCCTCAACTTTTTGCATCAGGTAAATTTCGAGGATGAAATTTTTATTAGAGAGGAAGAGTTGTAACATCCTCACTCTAGCTAGTCCGTGCAGTCTACTGGTTCGGTGAGTAATGTCGATCCGGGCAGCTAGAATGTTTGAAATTTTAAATAGACTAGAGTGAGGAGTTATAAAGAAACTAAATAATGCTCCTAACAATCAAGGAAAAATTAGAGGAACGAAATACACTAAGGTTAAACGAGCCGAAATCCCAGTGATGAGTAACCCGAAGGGGAAGTGACGGTGATGGCCGTTAACAACCCTAGACCCAAGGGAAAAATTATAAAATAATTTTTGGGACTCCAAAGAAGGGTCATTAAGGTTCTTATGGCATTAGAATGCTAAGAAAATGCTTAGAAAAATTTTTCTATTGGTACACACAATTTTGGCTCGTTAAGCCAAACGGAGGGCATTTCGGTCATTTCATCTTCAGAGATGATTTTTGACCAACTTGTCCATTTATGTAAATAATTTATATGACATAAAATGTGAATAAATATTGTTAAAAATTTAATTGAAATTAAATAGACAGGAAAAGGATAGAAAATGAAAGAAATTGGAATTTTGACATCATAATGATGTCATTAAAATTCTCCCACCCAATCCAATGTTGACACATGGCATAAGTTTATTTAAAAAGACTAAATGGGCAGAAAAATGAAGAAAAAAAAAATCAGAACACTCTCAACCCTTCTTCTTGCCGTCACCCTCTCCCTCCATAGCCACCATTATCAAGCTTTTTAAAGCTTGATTTCCATAGCTTTTACCCAACTAAACCCTATATTCCCAACACAAAAAATTATTCTTACGTCTTGGTGAGTCTTTTGGGAGCAAAAAGAAAAGAAAAAGAAGAACCCTAGCAAGTTGGAATTTCACTTCATTACAGGTTAGTGACTAAACTTGATTTTTGTCTTTCAATTCATGTTGAAGGAGTGGAAATTGATGCAAATTTGCAAGAAAATTAAGTAAACATCATGTGTATGTTTTGCTAAAAATTCCAGCAGCATTGAACTTGGTAGGGTTTTGAAGAATTCTTAGAATTAAAATGGTATTGTGGCTACCCTTAACCTTAATCTATTGGTTAGGATAGTGAAAGGTTCATAATGCAAGTTTTGAAATGGTTGAGCTAGGGTTTAAGCTTGTAATTGAGACTTGTTTATGTATTTGGTGAAAGAGAGTTTTAATGGTCAATTATTGACCATTTGGCTGCGTGTGAATAAAAAATGAAGTGGTTTGTGTAATGGGAATTGAGTTTGGTGTGGCTGCCCTTGTTGACCTGTAGGACTAAGCATGAGTCCAACAGGTTTGGGCAGCAATAAATGGAATTGTAGAGGTTCAATTGTTGCAAAGCCAATTGTACATGAAACTAGACACATAATGGCACAACATTGGTGAAGAAACAATGCTCAGAAAATCAAATCAAGTTGACCTAAAGATTGCCCTAATCTGGGTGACCTGCAATCTGTTTGGGTAAAATGACCAAATGAATAGTGTTTAGTCATTTGGTCATAACTTAGAGTAGAAAGGTCTAATTGGCCTGAAATTTTACCAACAACAAGATAAGATATATACCTACAACTTTTGTGAAGAAACCTAACCCAAATTATGACCACACCATATTCAAAAAGTGACTTACATTCACTGCTCCAATTACTCTAGATTTGGTCAGTCTAGAAATTCTGGAAAAAGTATAATCCGGCCAGTTGTGGTTTATGGGTTATAACTTGAGCTACAAAACTCCAAATGGAGTGATTCAAAAAAGGAAATGTAACTAGACAAAATAAGGAACAACTTTCATGTTGATTATTTTGCCAAATTCCCACTGCAAAAATAACTAATGGAATAGTAAACACATAGCTTAAAAACTGAAAATTTTGAACAATTAACATTAAGCTTAGAAATGGTATTGGCAACCAATACCAACAATTTTAGAATGCAAAATGTGGTATGTTGGGAGTATTAAAACCAATGTACCGATTGTCCATGTAAAAGTCAACATTTTGTTGACTAATGAATTGAATAGTAACACCAAAACTTGAATTTCAAGAATTGTGAAACTTAAAAGTGTAATATGCCCTAGTATACATAGCAAGATTGGTTTGGATAGGTTGGCATGCCAATAAGGTTTTGTTAGCAGTACTGCATATGGCTTCATGCCATTCTGAATTTTAAGGCCTCACGCGCCATTTTGTAATAAAATAGCCTTTGGCTATGTTGATTGAGATATTATACTTGGGTTTCATCCCTGATAATTATTATAGCTTATTAGCTCTTCTATTGCACACCGGGAGACACAATGTGACTGATGGTGTGATGGTCTGAGATACTTAGTACCCAGTGCCAGTTTACCCATTTATCCAGTCCAGTCGACTAGTATGGTTTACTCGGGCAATGATAATAAATTTTACCAAATTTTAATCGAATAATACTACAATAAATATTAGAAATTTAGTCTATAAAAAATGTAAACATACATTCTACATACTTACTTTATTTTAGTTATTTTATTTTATATTGTCACCACTAAGCAGAATTGCTTAGCGCGTCACTTTTGCCATGAGCAGGTACTGGAGACATAGCTGGGGAGCCCAGCAGACATAGACCGGGTGAACTTTCAGATCTGCATACTAAGTCCAGAGTCACCTCACATCTGTAGTGCACTTGGTAAGACATTAGGACTTTGGGTGGCATTTTGTATTAGTTTTGATTGTAATTACAAACTCTTGAACTTATGTGATAATGTAAAGATATGAAATTTCATGTTATTGAAATTTTCTGTATATTATGTTGAAAAATGAAATGTTGAGAAATATTCATGAATATGCTTCAAGTGATGATGTGAACAGAAAAGTTTTGAAAATAGTATTGAGATTTTGAGATTGAGTTGAACTGTGTGTATAATGGAGTTCTGGATTTGGAAATTATATTGGAAGTGTCTTTTAAACAGGCTCTGAAGAACTGTTTTTCCAATATATAGCCAGCATTCTGCCAGATTTTCTATAAAAATTGCGAAAAAATTCAGATTTATCAAAAATTGTAAATAAATGAATTAAAAAGGATAAATTGTAATGGAAATATAAATTGGTGCTCCGACACACTGAGTGGCATATCTTGCTCGGCTACACAATGGACGAGTAAGGGGTGTCACACCTCAACTCTTCACATCAGGTAAATTTCGAGGATGAAATTTTTATTTAGAGGGGAAGAGTTGTAGCATCCTCCCTGTACTTATTCTGTATGTTCTGTTGCTCCGGTGACCTAATGTCAGTCCAGGAAAGTCAGGATGTCTGGAACTATACTTTGGTGATAGTGAACAGACATATAATGATGAAATAAATAAAAAGAAAATATAAGAAAAATTAAAGAAAAATAAAAGAGAGAAAGTGAAACTAGATTAAACGAGCCGACACCGTAGCGATGGGTGACAGCACCGGGAAATTATGGCGAAGGCAATTGCCGACCCCAAGACCGCGGTGAACCCTCGGAACTATATTTTGGGACATAATTAAAGGTTTATTGAAATGTAATTGACACTAGAAATATCAAATAAAAATTAATAAATTAGTATAAAGAAAAACAAAAAATCGTGAAATAGACAAAAATCAGTGTTTTGGTCATTTGGTCATTTGACCCGAAGTGGAGAATATAACCCGAAGTGGGGCATTTTGGCCATTTGACACTTAGAGTTACCTTTTGACCTCAATATCCATTTAAAAATAAATGGTATTTTTGTAACATCCCTCACCCGTCCATAGTGTAGCCGAGCAAGGCATGCTACACGGCGTGCTGGAGCACCTAGTCTGTGATTATCTCATTTTTTGAACTCAATTTGATTTAAGAAGTCTTTTATGTCAAATTCATATCATACTGGTTATATTTTCATACTTTAATAAAATTAGTGTTTAAAAAAAAATGGTAATAAAAATCCGGTAAGGTGCCGTCTGTATTTTGGACAAACTGTCTTTCTAAACCTGTTAAAAACAGTTCAATATGATAATCTCAACCTTCCAACTAATTTTTTAGTCTCAAAATTTCATAGTTTCAAAATACAATCCATCATAATTTACATTCATCCAAACACTCTCCATAGGAGATTAATATGTACGAATTATTACGAACCTTAAAGTTTTATGATATACATATTACATAACAAAATGTTAAAATACAACTGATAGTCATTACACAAGATCCTAAGTCCTACCATGTATGCAGTGTAGTGTAGATGACTCTGGACTCTTGTGCAGATCTAATATCTCACTCGGTCATAGGTCTGCTGGGCTCCCCAGTTGTGTCTCCAATACCTACGCATTACAAAAGCATCGTGCTAAGAAATTTTTGCTTAGTGGTGCCAAATATAAAGAAATATACACTAGAATAAAGTAAATGAATTGTTTATGAATTTATGGCATCGATATTCTTTACAGCTGTTGATTCTACATTTATTTGCTAACCTTTAATTTTTGCTAATTTTGGTGGTGCTGTATGTCAATAAACTGAATTTAGCTATTTGAATTTAATAATGCTTAAATTAACTGCCCGTATAGCCTATATACTGACCAGACTGGATAAACGGATATACTGGCACTGGGTTTCTAGTACCTCGAGCCGTCACACCATCGGTCACAAAGTATCTCCCGGTGTGCAAACAGTGTGGCTAAAAAGCCATATAGTCAATCTGGCGATAAGCCAAGTATAATAACACAATACGCATAGCCGTAGGCTATTAAAGTTACAGTGTGACATAATATGCCGTAAAAACATAGTATGGCATAAAGCCAATTATAGAACAACGGTCAGAATCCTATTGGCATGCCAAACTATCCAAACTAGTCAACTAGGAAAAATAGAGCACATTACAAATTAATTGTTTAATTCTTTATTTATTTATTTTTTAAATTTACTAGTTATCATGTAATGCACAAGTCAATGTAAATGTTGACTTTTTTAGGTACTATGGATAAGTTGATTCTAGCATCAACATGTCACAATTTGTAATTCAATATGCTACTAATATAGTGCAATTTACCATTTTTACAAGTTGGCTTTCATTGCCAAATTACTTCAAGCATTATTTTATGTAAATATCAAATTCTCAATTTTAGTGTGCTAGATTAGTCTAGCTTAAAATCCTATTTCTCTTATTTTTAGCTTCTGTTCAAAGAAGAAAAATTGTAGCTCTATGTATTATTGAACCTTTGACAAAATTTCAGGTCAGTCTGAGTTGTATAGACCAAGATATGGTCAATTTACTAAAGCTGGACAGATTGCATCTTTTGTGCTAAATTTGGTCACTTTTAGGTCACATTCAGTTCTGGTAGTTTTAGTGCCAGAACTTGTGCAAGCTATTTGACTTGATTCTGGCCATTTCTGGGCTTTGTTGTCTGCATAAGAATTGTATCTCAATGTCTAATCTATCCATGGTAAAAATTTCAGGTCATTTGGAACTATTTTGAGTGAGTTATGGTCATCTTAGTAACTACTGTTCATATGGTAAAAAATCTGGGTTACAAGGTTACCACTCTGGATTTGGTCATTTTTAAGGTCAGTTTCTAGGCAGAAATTTGGAAACATTTCTACATGAAAGTTTGCCTGTTTGGTGTCTAGTTTCACCCTCCATTGGCCTCATATCAATTGGGTTCACAGTTTTGTACTTATGACCTAATTTAGGTGCTGCCAACACACACAACCTGCATTTGACAATTACACTTCCAATTTTGACAATCCTCCTCTAACCAATACTTCAATATTCATTCATGACACTTCTACACATATTCAACACAATTCCAGCAAGCATTTTGGGCAGAACACTCAAGTGCTCAATGCACACAATACGCCATTAAAGTTCAACGTTTACTTCAACCCAAATTCAATGTACATCAACACTTATATTACACATACACTTCCATGGCAATTACACAAACTGCCCACAATTGAACACTATCATATTTCATTAATAAATTTCATAAACTCGCACACAAATTCATGATATTATAGGCTACCAAACATGGCAGTTTACCGAAGCATCAAAGTCTCATTTTCAAACCCTTAATTCAAGCACTAACATGCACATACTTGGACATTAACCTACTACAACTTCCATTTGAGTTAATCAACCTTGATTCCCATCCATTTGAGGTAAGAAAAACTCAAAGACAACAAACCTTCATGGCTACCGAAAATGGACAAGTTCATATCTCAATATTTCCTTCCTTTCTCTTCACCAAATTACTCACTTCAACCTAAACACAAGGTTTACTAAAGCAAGGGAGAGGATTTGGACACTTACCTCCTGAGACCTTCCTTTAAACTCCATCAAATCTTGTTTTTCTTGTTGCCAATATCTTCCCCAAGGTGAGTAGGCAAGTTTTAATGAAGGATCCAAGTAGAAATGATGGCTTGATCATGCACCAATGGAGCTTTGCATGTGGGGCGGCAATGCTGCTTTCATGGAGGTTCCATTTCGGCAAGTGAGAGTGAGTTGAAGATGAAGATGACAATGAATGGAATCTGCTGTCCCAAGGTCTAATATCTCTTCCTAATTAGGAGTTAGTGGAGCACAAAACTCATTTTTATTGTTTAATCATTCCAAGTGTCCTTATTTGCTGATTTATCTAATTTTTTTCACTATTTACATAATGTATCACAATTTAATTTTTCATGAAATTTCTAAAGTGTAATATGACACCCCTTACCCGACTACAGTATAGCCGAGCAAGTTATGCCACTCAGTGTGCTGAGCACTCTATTTTATCTTAATTCATTTTTATCATAGTTTTGAAAATAACTTGTGAAATATAATTCATTTATTGAAATTGTAATTTATTTGAGGTTCCGAAAATTTTATAGAAAATCCGGCAAGGTACCGGCTAAAAATGGAGAAAACCGTTCTTCGGAACCTATGAAAAACACTTCCTATATTCTTATTCATTCATCTCAACTCCATTTATCAAAATCTCAATATTTTTCAGTTCACATTCATTTCTCAATCATTCATCTCATTTATTAATCATGTACAAGTCATAAATAGACATTCACTCTTCCATTCATAAATACAATTTTCATTATTTACATGAACATCAAAATATGTTACATAGATCCAAATATATATGAGAAGATAAAAATTTAGTTACAAAATATCAAAATGACACCTAGTGTCCTACCAATGCACTGTGGATGGTGAGGTGACACGGACACTATGCAGAACTATGAACTGCCTTACCGAACTGGTGGTCTCTGGGCCTCTGTCCAAATCTTCGATTTACGAGTTGCAAAAGCGACGCGCTAAGCATAAAGCTTAGTGGTGCCAATAATACAAGAAAATATAATATGCAAATAAAAATAATAATTTCCTTGCTACTGTGTTCATAAGAAATGAATAATTACTAACTTATTGTTTAGTCGAGGGCTAATCATGTTTTATGATATTAACTTCTTCATGCATTTCGTTAATTATTTTCTTCATGATCTTGAGCTTCTTTGTATTTTTGTAATCATTCCTGATACTTAATTTTCGTATTTTCTTTAATAATCAGTTCAATCACAGTTATACTTTTCCATGCCCAAGTAACCTATCTTTGGACGATGGATCGATAACGGGTCGTTAACCGACACCGCGGTGCCTCGGGCCGTCATACCATTGGACGCAGAACGTCAACCACGTATGCAGTTAGTATGGCTAAAAAGCCATGATATCACATAATCGGGCATAAAAGCCATGAATACGGGCATAAAAGCCATGAATACTGGCATAAAGCCTTTCGCGATCGCTAACACAATACCCTATTGGCATGCCAATCTATCCAACCCATTCACATTAGGCCTACTAGGCATTTTGCACTTTTAAGTTTCATAATTTTTGAATTTCAAGTCTTGGTGTCACTATTCACTTCATTGGTCAACAAAAAGTTGACTTTTGCATAGAAAATAGTTGCATTGGTTTTAACACTTCCAATGTACCACATTTTGCATTTAAAACTTGTTGGCATTAAGCATTAATACCATTTCTAAGCTTAAACCAAGAGAAGCAAAATTTTTAATTTTTGTAACTCAACTTTACTATTCCATTGGGCACTGTTGCAGTAAGAATTTGAGGAAATGGTAAACATGAAAGTTGTTCCTTATTTTGTCTAGTTGAATTTCCTTTTTTGAATCACTCCATTTGGAGTTTTGTAGCTCAAGTTATGGCCAAAATAAGTTTACTGTTCACGTGCACTGTTCATGCTGAGATTTTGGGTCTGGCAGATTTTTGGTCCAACTTTGGTCAGTAATTTGATCAAGTTAAGTTCATAATTTGGTCTAACTTTCTTCTTATGAAATGTTCTACCATACCTTAGGTTTCCATCAGTTCAAGAATCGCCTAAATCCGAGTTTTCTAGAGAGAGTTATAGCCATCCAAACATTACTGCTCAAGTGAAAATCTGCAGAGTTGCAGGTTTGATAACTTAACTTTGCCCAATAATTTGAATGGGTTAATGGCATAATTTGGGGTGATGTTCTTCATGAAAGTTGTTTGTCTATATCATATCTTGTTGCTGTAAAAATTTCAGGTCAATTGACCATATCTACAGTGAGTTATGGCCAAATGAACAGTTCATTTGGTCATTTCTGCAGGTGCTGTTGCAGGGTATCCGGATTGGGGCCAACTTTTGGTCCTCTTGCTTTAGTCTTTTGGGCATGGTTTCTTCAGCAAAAATGTGCCATTATAAGCCTAGTTTCATGTCCAATTGGCCAAACACCAATTGGACCAACACAGCAATAGATATGGCAGTCCAAGTGAGCTGGAATCATAGCCTCCCTACTGGTTACCCTAGGCAGCCTACCAATTCAGTTTGCATCACTCTAAATCTCTTCAAATTATGGTGAACTTACCTCAAATGGTCACTAATTGACCCTTATAAGGTTCACTTGCCACTTCATAAGCCAAAACCAAATTTCACTCTCCAAAACCCTAGTTTCCCATTGTGATTCACACTAGTTACCCTAGTTAATACACTAACTCATTATCCATGTATATAAATACCTTAAACATCATATTTAGTCCACTCTAAGTCCATCAAAATAATCAATCCTATTCCTTCCTTAGGGAAGCCGAAATTCATGGCATAGATACACATGAGTTTAGTCCATTTAATTTACAATTTCATACTAAGTTCAAGTCCCTAACATAGAAATAAAGAAATATTTGTAAAAGTAAGCACTAACCTCTTGTAGGCAGATTTTTCCCAACTCAAAACTTCACTTTCCTTCACTTTCTAGGCTGCCAAACACTTCCCAAGGGGTAGAGACAAGCTTTTAGTGAAGGGACTTAGGGTTTTATAGTGCAAATTCATGGGAAAATGGAAGTAATTAAAGAAAACTTCCATGGAGGGTTATGGAGGAGAGGATCACGTTTTGAAGAAGAAGATGGCTGCTTGTTTTTGGTCTTCCTTGGTCTTTATTTATCTCTTTTATTAATTAGTCAAATGGTTACTTAATTGTGATTGGTGGACAATTTTAAATGACCTCATAATATGTCATAATTGGCATTTTATTGTATTTTCTTTTCTTTTCTATTCTACTAACTTTAAATTAATTTTTCATCAACATTAATTCATATTTTATGTCATAATAATTATTTACTCAACTGGACAAGTCAGCCAAAAATCGTCTCTGAAGGCGAAATGACCAAAATGCCCTCCGTTTGGCTTAATGGGTCAAAATTGTCTGTACCGATTGAAAAATTTTTCTAAATATTTTCTTGGCATTCTAATTCCATAGGAACCTCAATGACCCTTCTCTGGTGTCCCAAAAATTATTTTATGAATTTTTCTCCTGGTCTAGGGCTCCTCATTGCGAGAACCGCAACTTACCTCTGATTACCCATCGCTTGGGCACCGGCTCATTTGACTTGGTTGTATTTTATTTCTAAAATTTTTACTAAATTTTTCTTATTAATATTTGAGTTAATTATGGTTCCTGACTTTAGTTTAAATATTTTTCCGGACGTTCTAGCTGTCCGGACCGACATCGGTCACCGGAACAGTAGAATGTACGGAGTTGCTACCGGGAGAATGTTACATGTAATATCATTTATTTTTAATGGACAGTGAGGTCAAAAGGCAACTCTAGGTGTCAAATGACCAAAATGCCCCACTTCGGGTTGTATTACCGATTTTTTGGTTGAAGGAACGGAAGCGTGAAAAACACAAGTTTATACCATTGAATTCAAAAATTTTCACCTAGGGTCACATGCATCATGCAAGATTTATTTTTATCTATTTGATTTCAATGATAAACAACATATTAAAACTCTTTTAATATGTTTTTGGATCTGTATTTGCCATTTAAGATTTTAAAATTAATCAGATTAATTTTAGAACCCTAGATTAAATCAAGAACGATTACACTAACCTCTTGATGCACTGCAGCGTGTCTGCGCCTTTGAGATTCATCTTCAGGACACCAGATGTTGTCCCTCTAGCTTGTCCACACCAAGAACACCTATGGCAGCCCTTGAATAGCTTCTAAAGCTTTTTCTATTAATTAGAAAATCAAGTTCTGCCTTTTAAGAGATTAAAGATGTAAACAGGACACTAGAAACAATTTATAGTGTTCTTAATTCAAGAGATTGATGGCTAATCTCTTTGAATTGATAAGAGATGAAGAAGAAGAGATGAAAACCCTCAAAGTTTTGTGACAAAGGAGTGTGGTTGCTGGTTGTATTTTATTTTCTCATAACAACACTTAAATAGCTAGGTTAACACATTAAACCCTTGCCACATGTCACCCTTTGATTAGCTCTAGGTTTAAGTGACCCAATCACATTGTGCCAGGTGTCAAACCTATATTTAATCTTGATTTTAATCATCTTACATGATTAAAAAACATTTGGCAAGCTTATGTGTTATGCCATGTGTCACCATCTCATGGTGCCACGTGTCACACTGCAAAATGACCAAAATGCCCCTGTGTCTTAATTTTGAGTTCTTAACCCAAAATAATTATTTTCTTCTTCTAATTAAGTTATATCAAATATAAATTAATTAATTAATCTCTATTAATTAATTTCTCATTAATTAAATTCATAATTAAACACTTTAAATATAAATTTAACTTATATTATACATCCAATAATCTAGATTTGGTTTCAAGTCATGCTAGGGACTTTGCAATTTAATTGCAAACCAAATCTATTTAATTAATCAATTAAACTCTTTAATTAATTAATTAAATCATATTTAATTAGGTGATAACTTGTGTATGTGTGTGACTTATTAGGCTCATCACTAATTGGCAATGAGACACGATATCAACTCTTAATATCATCAGAACTCTTTCTTACCATAAATGATTTTCTCTAAATCATTTTATGAACCTCATAGACCATGGTTAACACCTAGCATAGCATGCCATGGCCACCCAATTAGTAATAAGGTTTACCTTAAATGAACCTATAATCATATGTTACTATGCACTAGAATCTCTCTGTTATAAAATCCCAACTCAAGCTGGAGTCATAGTTTATGTCAAACTCCATTTGCTATGAATATTATGTTCTCTTTTAATTCCAGTTCTTGATTAAAAAGATTTTCTCATCAGAAACTCTTTTATGAATAAATCTATCTGTCCTGGCCAGGAACTTGAAACATCAAGAACAATTAAATGAACATAGGATTTTATCTCTATTTACTTAGAGGAACAGATTCCATCTTGATCAACACCTACCTCCATATATAACTCGTAGGAGCCAACACATGCCCATATACCCATACACAGTACAAGTATGAAAGCAGTATCAAACTCAAACTACCTATATACAAGATAACTGTGCTATCTCAAGTCTAAAGATTATATGCACTGATATGATTTATGACAAAACATTGACAAGAGTAAACTCCATGTGCTTGTCATAAGTGTCACTGGTTCGGCCTACTTATCATTTATAAGTGCCTATCATGTTTGTTATATGGCATGAGACTCACCATTCCATCTTATTTATATCTCATATAAATAACTTGGGAACAAACATGAATACAATCTTTCTGGATAAGTCATGTCCTTATTATGAAGTATCCTCGATTGTGAACCTATTTATGATACTTTGTGCTAGAAATATTGTCACTCATATTCTTAACAACTTAAGAATAATATTTCAAACAAAATATCAATGGACCTTTTCTATTACACATAAATATATTATATAAACAGAAAAGTGGAAATGCCATTTATTAATAAAGGGCATAGTACTAAGAATCTCCCACTAGCACTAGAGCCATTCATTACAATATCTTAGACCTATCTTCTCAAGATGTCGATCTAACTAAGTCTGTGACATAGGCTTAGTGAATGGATCAGCTGGATTTTTCAGCTGATGTTATTTTTCTGCATGGCTATATCGCCTTGCCCAACTATATCTCTGATAATGTGGTAGTGCCTTTCTATGTGTTTGGATTTTGGTGAGACCTTGGTTCCTTAGCCTGTATGACTGCTCCATTATTGTCACAGTGTAGTGGAACTGCTGACTCAATGGAAGGAACTACTGTAAGTTCTGTCACGAACTTCTTTATCCAAACAGCTTCTTTTGCGACAAGATCGATGCAAAGAATATACTCGCCATCGTAGTGGAATCTGCAATGCGTGCTCGCTTGGAACTCTTCCAACTAATTGCACCTCCATTACAAATGAACACATATCCGCAGGTAGACTTTCTATCATCGATATCGATTGGAAATCGTAATCGTATAACCATCCAATTGCAAGTCTCCACCTCCATAAATCAAGAATAAATCCTTAGTTCTTCTCAAGTACTTAAGAATATTCTTGACAACTATCCAGTTTTCCAAACCTGGATTGGATTGATACCTGCTAGTCAAACTAACAGCATATGCGATATCCGGCCTAGTACACAACATTGCATACATTAAACTTCCAATAGCCGAAGCACATGGAATCCTGGCCATCTTATCTCTTTCTTCAGGTGTCTTTGGAGACATCTCTTTAGAAAGATGGATACCATGTCTCACTGGTAACAATCCTCTCTTGGAATCAAGCATGTTAAACATCTTTAACACCTTTTCCAAGTATAGACTTTGGGATAAACCAATTATTCTTTTCGCTCTATCTCTATAGATGCGAATCCCAAGAATATAGGTTGCCTCCCCTAAGTCTTTCATGGAGAATGTATTTGACAACCATACCTTTATAATCGTTAACATACATGTGTCATTACCCATCAATAGTATGTCATCCATATATAAGACAAGGAAAGTGATAGCACTGTCACTAACCTTCTTATATACACATGGCTCATCCTCATTTTTGATAAAACCAAAGGACTTAATAGCTTCATTAAAACTGATGTTCCAACTCCTCGAAGCTTGTTTCAACCCATAAATGGATCGCTTTAGCTTGCATACCTTGGAACCATCTTGGGATTCAAATCCCTTAGGTTGTTCCATGAAAATGTTTTCTTCAATGTATCCATTGAGAAAGTCATTTGACATCCATCGCCAAATCTCATAATCATAGTACGCAGCTATTGCTAATAAAATCCTATTTGATTTAAGCATGGCAACAAAGCAGAAAATCTCCTCATAGTCGAGTCCTTGCCTTTGGCGAAACCCTTTCGCTACTAGCCTTGCCTTATAGGTCTCTACCTTTCCATCAGAACCAATTTTCTTCTTGAAAACCCATTTGTTCCCTATAGGTACAATACCTTCAGGTGGGTCAACAAGATCCCAAACTTGATTCTTACACATGGAATCAATCTCTTTCATAGCTTCAATCCATTTTGAAGAGTCTATATCCGATATAGCTTCTTCATAGTTAAGTGGATCATTTCCATGATCTACTTCTTCGTGAGTAGACAACTCTTGCTCTTCTTTATGAAAAAAACCATATCTCACTGGTGGGTGAGATATCTTGGTTGATCTACGAGGAACAGCGGTAGATGTTTTATCAACGGGTATTGGTTGACTAGATTGATCTATATCCATCTGATCTGTTTGTTGGTCAGAATTCTCCACTTCTAACTCTATTTGTCTTCCTTTGCCTCCTTCTTGAACAAACTGTTGTTCAAGAAATGTGGTATCTCTACTTATCACAACTTTTTGTGAAGTAGGCAAATAAAAATAATATCCAAAACTATCTTTTGGATATCCAACAAATCGACCCTTTTCTCGATCTTGTCTCCAATTTATCGATTGTTCACTTTTTGATATAAGTGGACAACCCCAAATCTTAACATGCTTAAGACTTGGTTTTCTTCCATGCCATATCTCATAAGGTGTGGAAGAAAGCGATTTTGATGGAATCCTATTCAGATTATACAAAGCAGATTCTAATGCAAATCCCCAAAAGGAGATTGGCATATCAGTATAGCTCATCATACTACGTACCATATCTAATAGGGTACGATTTCTCCTTTCAGATACACCATTCAACTGTGGTGTTCCTAAAGGAGTCAACTGAGAAACAATGCCTTGCTCTCTCAAGTATTCATCAAATTCGATTACTCAAATATTCACCTCCATGGTCGATCGAAGAGCTTTAATATTCTTTCTGTTTGATTTTCTACTTGATTTAAATTCTTTGAACTTTTCAAAGGATTCATGTTTGTATTTCATCAAATACAAATACCCAAATCTTGATTTATCATCAAGAAAGGCAATAAAATAATGAAAGCCCCCTAGCCATTTCTTTAAATGGACAACATACATCACAATGTATTACCACCAAAATATTTTCACTCTTAGCCCTTGTCCAACAAAGGGTGATCTAGTCATTTTGCCTTGAAGGCAAGATTCACAAGTTGGAGTAGGCTCGAGCCCAATGAGGATAAAATCCCCATTTTCCGCTTTGCAATCCTATCTTCTGCAACATGACATAACCTTAAGTGCCAAATATATTTTGAACTTGAGTTGGTTTTCACCATGGCATTGCATTCATTTAGATTGCTATACTCTGGCCAGTGGAAACACTTTCTTACTGGCAATGGAAACACTTTCCTGTTGGCAGTGGAAACACTTTCCTTTGCCTTTGTCAGCTTTGGTCTTCCTTTTCTATTTAGCTATTTTCTTGGATGGACCAGGAATCTGAGGTTTCTTTTTCTTATTGCCCTTCTTCTTGTTGCACTTTCCAGCAGAAAAAGATGCAACCAAAGCTACCTCTTTTCCTTTATTGCCTGGAATATTCTTTTGGGCAATAACCAGCATGTTGAATAAACTAGCTAAGGTGCATTCCTGTTTGGTCATATGGAAATTTGTCACAAAATTCCCAAAAGACTCAGGAAGGGACTAAAGGATCAAATCCGTCTGTAGTTGGAAATCCATGTTGAAGTCAAGATGTTCCAACTGCTCAATCATCCGAATCATCTTGTGGACATGATCCCCAACATTCTGTCCCTCAAATATCCTCATACGGAATAGCTGTCTAGATATCTCATACCTAGCATTCCTGCTGTGCTCACCATACAACTCTTGTAGGTGAAGGAGGATCTCACTCGCACTCTGCATGTTCTCATATTGCTTCTATAACTCATTACTCATGGAAGCAAGCATGTAACACTTAGCTCTCATATCATGCTCTTTCCACTTGTCCAAAGTTTCATGTTCCTCTTGTGTGGCCTCTGGAGGTAAGGGACCAGGAACATTTGAATCTAGAACATATCCTATATGTTCAAGGTTCAGGACAAGTTTCAAATTTCTTAGCCAATCAGACAGATTAGGTCCTGTTAACCAATTGCGATCAAGTATGCTTGCAAGGATATTGGATGGTGGTGGTTGTTTTGTGCTCATTTTTATCAGAAAATTAATTACATAAAATAACCAGATTAATTAGTAAATGTATCATGTAATTAAACAAAATGATTATGGTCATTTAATCAAATTGGTCCTCCCACTAACTTAGCGAATCCTACACTTCCAAAGTAGAAAACGGAAATCCTAGTTGGATGGATTTCTAGTGGGTGATTGAATTCTTATAATTCTATTGATCATCCTCAGGTACATCCATTATTGGAATTACAATAAACTATAAGTGAGCAACTCTTTGCCCATCACATCTCATGTGAGGTTCAATCCTTTACCTAGCCCCTAATGCTCAAAATCTCGTACATCCAATATTGACTTATCTTGCATTAGTTAAGTTGATCCCATTGAGCCAGTAATTATGCAAATAATTTTAATGTCCTCAGGTACATCCAATATTGGCCACTAAACCATTTACATATTTACAACATCTCATGCTTAACAATTATTCTTAAGAAAATCTCTTAAATAAATTGCATCTTATGCAACTATTTAAAATTTCTTAAAATAATTGCCCCAATGGAGGGCCTATGTTATAATTACTTTAATTATAGCATTTCCAACTTAATCATTTGTTTGGAAGATTTTATGGTCATTCTATTTACTATTAAGGTCTCACTTTGCACATTATCCATTTAGCATGCATATATCATATAATTGCATACATTCCCATACATCTCATGTATTCATGGATAAGCAGTAAATATGGTATGATCATGGACTTTCTAAGGGATTCAATTCTGAGCCACCAAGAATTGAATCAGGGCATTCCTAGGTGCATTTCATTCATTCATATTACAAGAGTTGCTGAAGGAGTACATAATCAACACTTGATCTTGAATTCCTCCCACTGGTCCCACCAATGCTCTTGACCTCCTTGAACTTCTTGCAATCCAATATTACATAGTAATCCTTGGCATACCAAGGCGAATTTACAAGAACTTAAATAAATGAAATTACAACCCAAAAATTATTACAAACTTAATAATAAATGCCCAAAATAAATTAAAATAAATTAATTAATTTACAATCCCAAAGAAACATAAAAGAAATAAATCCAATCACATTGGTCTTTTATAGTCCATGATCATCCATCATGCATATCACTATTTAACAATTAAATAAAACATACATACTTAAATTAAATTGAATATCTCATATTTGAATATGATTCAAATAAATTTAAGAATTCAGATTTGAATCTCATTCAAACAAATTTAAAAATTCAGATTTGAATCACATTCAAACAACTTTAAAAATTCATATTTGAATCACATTCAAACATTTTTTAAAAAATTAGATTTGAATCACATTCAAATATTTTTTAAAAATCAGATCTGAATTTTATTCAATCAATTTTAAAAAATCAGATTTAAATATGATTCAAACAACTTTAAAAATTTAGATTTGAATCACATTCAAACAACTTTTATAATTCAGATTTGAATCACATTCAAACAATTTTTAAAATTCTGATTTGAATCATAATTTAATTGTGTGATAAAAATTCTAATTAAACAATTTAGTTAGACATAAAATGGATCTTAAATCATACAACAATTGCACATTCACCATCCATTTACCTTTGCACACCATTGTGATGCATCAACCATGCACACCATGGTGTTCATCATTTGTGCCGCCACTTTGACTTTGCAACCAGCAATAAACTCTTGATCTCATGATCAAACACACAATTAAATCATATAAACATCAATCTAAATGGCAAATATAGTGGCTCTGATACCAATTGAAGGCAGGCGTGAAAAACACAAGTTTATACCATTGAATTCAAAAATTTTCACCTAGGTCACATGCATCATGCAAGATTTATTTTTATCTATTTGATTTCAATGATAAACAACATATTAAAACTCTTTTAATATGTTTTTGGATCTGTATTTGCCATTTAAGATTTTAAAATTAATCAGATTAATTTTAGAACCCTAGATTAAATCAAGAACGATTACACTAACCTCTTGATGAATTGCAGCGTGTCTGCGCCTTTGAGATTCGTCTTCAGGACACCAGATGTTGTCCCTCTAGCTTGTCCACACCAAGAACACCTATGGCAGCCCTTGAATAGCTTCTAAAGCTTTTTCTATTAATTAGAAAATCAAGTTCTGCCTTTTAAGAGATTAAAGCTGTAAACAGGACACTAGAAACAATTTCTAGTGTTCTTAATTCAAGAGATTGATGGCTAATCTCTTTGAGTTGATAAGAGATGAAGAAGAAGAGATGAAAACCCTCAAAGTGGCGTGACAAAGGAGTGTGGCTGCTGGTTGTATTTTATTTTCTCATAACAACACTTAAATAGTTAGGTTAACACATTAAACCCTTGCCACATGTCACCCTTTGATTAGCTCTAGGTTTAAGTGACCCAATCACATTGTGCCAAGTGTCAAACCTATATTTAATCTTGATTTTAATCATCTTACATGATTAAAAAACATTTGGCAAGCTTATGTGTTATGCCATGTGTCACCATCTCATGGTGCCACGTGTCACACTACAAAATGACCAAAATGCCCCTGTGTCTTAATTTTGAGTTCCTAACCCAAAATAATTATTTTCTTCTTCTAATTAATTTATATCAAATATAAATTAATTAATTAATCTCTATTAATTAATTTCTCATTAATTAAATTCATATTTAAACACTTTAAATATAAATTTAACTTATATTATACATCCAATAATCTAGATTTGGTTTCAAGTCATGCTAGGGACTTTGCAATTTAATTGCAAACCAAACCTATTTAATTAATCAATTAAACTCTTTAATTTATTAATTAAATCATATTTAATTAGGTGATAACTTGTGTATGTGTGTGACTTATTAGGCTTATCACTAATTGGCAATGAGACATGATATCAACTCTTAATATCATCAGAACTCTTTCTTACCATAAATGATTTCTCTAAATCATTTTATGAACCTCATAGACCATGGTTAACACCTAGCATAGCATGCCATGGCCACCCAATTAGTAATAAGGTTTACCTTAAATGAACCTATAATCATATGTTACCATGCACTAGAATCTCTCTGTTACAAAATCCCAACTCAAGCTTGAGTCATGGTTTATGTCAAACTCCATTTGATATGAATATTATGTTCTCTTTTAATTCAAGTTCTTTATTAAAAAGATTTTCTCATCAGAAACTCTTTTCTGAATAAATCTATCTGTCCTGGCCAGGAACTTGAAACATCAAGAACAATTAAATGAACATAGGATTTTATCTCTATTTACTTAGAGGAACAGATTCCATCTTGATCAACACCTACCTTCATATATAACTAGTAGGAGCCAACACATGCCCATATACCCATACACAGTACAAGTATGAAAGTAGTATCAAACTCAAACTACCTATATACAAGATAACTGTGTTATCTCAGGTCTAAAGTGTTAGTAGTATGCCCTAGAGCATATCATTTAGTATGTATATTGTATATATTTTATTAATAAAAGGCATTTCCACTTTTCCGTTTACATAATATATTTATGTGTAATAGAAAAGGTCCATTGATATTTTGTTAGAAATATTATCCTTAAGTTGTTAAGAATATGAGTGACAATATTTCTAGCACAAAGTATCATAAATAGGTTCACAATCAAGGATACTTCATAATAAGGACATGACTTATCCAGAAAGATTGTATTCATGTTTGTTCCCTAGTTATTTATATGAGATATAAATAAGATGGAATGGTGAGTCTCATGCCATATAACAAACATGATAGGCACTTATAAATGATAAGTAAACTGGACACTTATGACAAGCACATGGAGTTTACTCTGTCAATGTTTTGTCATAAATCATATCGGCATATAATCTTTAGAAGATAGCACTATCTTGTATATAGGTAGTTTGAGTTTGATTTTCATACTTGTGTATGGGTATATGGGCATCTACTAGTTATATATGGAGGTAGGTGTTGATCAAGATGGAATCTGTTCTCTAAGTAAATAGAGTTAAAATCCTATGTTCATTTAGTTGTTCTTGATGTTTCAAGTTTAGATTTATTGAGAAAAGAGTTTCGATGAGAAAATCTTTTAATCAAGAACTGGAATTAAAAGAGAACATAATATTCATAGCAAATGGAGTTTGACATAAACCATGACTCTGAGTTGGGATTTTGTAAGAGATTCTAGTGCATGGTAACATATGATTATAGGTTCATTTAAGGTAAATCTTATTACTAATTTGGCATGCTATGCTAGGTGTTAACCATGGTCTATGAGGTTCATAAAATGATTTAGAGAAATCATTTATGGTAAGAAAGAGTTCTCGATATTAAGAGTTGATATCATGTCTCATTGACAATTAGTGATAAGCCTAGTAAGTCACACACATACACCAGTTATCACCTATTTAAATATCATTTAATTAATTAAATAAAGAGTTTAATTGATTAATTAAATATATTTGTTTTTCAATTAAATTGCAAAGTCTCTAGCATGACTTTAAACCATATAGAGATTATTGGATGTTTAATATAAATTAAATTTATATTTAAATTGTTTTAATATGAATTTAATTGAAGAGAAATGAATTAATATAGATTAATTAATTAATTTATATTTGATATAAACTATTTAGAAGAAGAAAATAATTATTTTGGGTTAAGAACTCAAAATTAAGACACATTTTGGTCATTTCAACACGTGGCACCATGAGATGGTGACACATGGCATAACACATAAGCTTGCCAAATGTTTTTTTTAATCATGTAAGATGATTAAAATCAAGATTAAATATAGGTTTGACACTTGGCACAATGTGATTGGGTCACTTAAACCTAGAGCTAATCAAAGGTGACATGTGGCTAGGGTTTAATGTGTTAACCTAGCTATTTAAGTGTGGGTATGAAAAGACAACATAACCAGCAGCCTCTCCTCTCAATTGTCACGCCACTTTGATCCTCTCCAGCTATTTCTCTTCATCTCTCATCAATTCAATGAGATTATCCATCACTCTCTTGAATTAAGAACACTAGAAATTATTTCTAGTGTCCCTTCCTCTACATCTCTAATCTCTTAAAAGGCAGAACTTGAATTTCTAATTAATAGAAAAGGCTTTAGAAGCTGTTCAAGGGCTGCCATAGGTGTTCTTGGTGTGATGACTAGAGGACAACATCTGGTGTCCTCAAGACATCAAGAGGTTAGTGTAATCGTTCTTGATTTAATCTAGGGTTCTAAAATTAATCTGATTAATTTTAAAATCTTAAATGGCAAATACAGATCCAAAAACATATTAAAAGAGTTTTAATATGTTGTTTATCATTGAAATCAAATAGATAAAAATAAATCTTGCATGGTGCATGTGACCCTAGGTGAAAATTTTTGAATTCAATGGTATAATCTTGTGTTTTTTCACGCTTCCGTTCCTTCATAAAGATTATATGCACTGATATGATTTATGACAAAACATTGACAAGAGTAAACTCCATGTGCTTGTCATAAGTGTCACTGGTTCGGCCTACTTATCATGTATAAGTGCCTATCATGTTTGTTATATGGCATGAGACTCACCATTCCATCTTATTTATATCTCATATAAATAACTTGGGAACAAACATGAATACAATCTTTCTGGATAAGTCATGTCCTTATTATGAAGTATCCTCGATTGTGAACCTATTTATGATACTTTGTGCTAGAAATATTGTCACTCATATTCTTAACAACTTAAGAATAATATTTCTAACAAAATATCAATGGACCTTTTCTATTACACATAAATATATTATATAAACAGAAAAGTGGAAATGCCATTTATTAATAAAATATGTACAAGATACATACTAAATGATATGCTCTAGGGTATACTACTAACATTGGTAACGCTGATTTTTATCTGCTTTTAGATTTTTCATTTTTCTTTATACTAATTTATTAATTTTTCTTTGATATTTCTAGTGTCAATTACATTTCAATAAACATTTAATTATGTCTCAAAATTTAATTCCGAGGGTTCCCCGTGGTCCTAGGGTCAGTAATGGCCTTCCCAGTGCAGTCACCCATCGCTACGGTGCCAGCTCGTTTAACTTAGTTTCATTTTCTCTCTTTCATCTTTCTTTAATCTTTTTTGTATTTTCTTTTTATTTATTTCATTAATTTTTGTCTATTCACTATCACCGAATTGTAGTTCCAGACATCCTGACTTGCCTGGACTGACATTAGGTCACCGGAGCAACGAAACGTACAAAACATGTACAGGGAGGATGTTACAATTACACTTTGAAAATGTCATGAAAAATTAAAATGTGGTACATGATATAAATAATGGAAGTTTGGAGCATAAAATGAAATTTGTGAGACTTGGAATAATTAAACGTTAAACTAATCCTAGTGCTCCATTACCTACATCATAAGAGACATATAATAAGTTCTTAGTGGACAGAAATAAAGGTCATCTTCAACCTTTAGAACCTTGGCCGAAACCAATTCTAGGTTATTGGATGTATAGTATTAGTTAAATTTATATTTAAAGTATTTAAATATGAATTTAATTAATGAAAAATTAATTAATAGAGATTAATTAATTAATTTATATTTGATATAAATTGATTAGAAAAAAGAAATCATTATTTTGGGTTAAGAACTCAAAATTAAGACAGGTGTATTTTGGTCATTTCATAGGGTGACATGTGGCACCATGAGATGGCGACACATGGCACTACACATAAGCTTGCCAAATGTCTTTTAATCATGTAAGATGATTAAATTCAAGATTAAATATAGGTTTAACACTTAGCACAATGTGATTGGGTCAATTAAACCTAGAACCAATCAGAGGGTGACATGTGACAACAGTTTTAAGTGGTAACCTAGCTATATAATGTGTTGTTATGAAAGAAAATTTTAACTAGGCTGCTGCTCTATTCGGTGCCGCCACCCAAGAAGCCTTCCCCTTCTCTTCTTCTTCATCTCTCATCAATTTAAAGAGATTAGACAACAATCTCTTGAATTAAAATACTAGAAATTGTTTCTAGTGTCCTGTTTACATCTGTAATCTCTCAAAAGACAAAACTTGATTTTCTAATTCATAGAAAAAGCTTTAGAAGCTGTTCAAGGGATGCCAAAGGTGATCTTGTTGTGGACAAGCTAGAGGGACAACATCTGATGTCCTAGACGCATCCCAAATGTGTCAAATATACTGCAGTGCATCAAGAGGTTAGTGCACTTGTTCTTGATCTAATATAAGGTTCTAATAATTAATCTGATTAATTCTAAAATCTTAAATGGCAAATGTAGACCCAAAAATATATTAAAAGAATTTTAATATGCTGTTTATTATTGAAATCAAATAGATAAAAATGAATCTTGCATGATGCATGTGACCCTAGATGAAAAATTTTGAATTTCAATGATCAAAACTTGTGTTTTTCATGCTTCTGCTCCTTCAATTGGAATTAGAGCCACTATGTTTGCCATTTAGATTGTTAATTATATGATTTAATTGTGTGATTTGATCATGAGATGATTGTCTCATTGCTGGTTGGAGCAACAAAGGTGGCGACTTGATGAACCATAACACCATGCGCATGGTTTGATTCATTCAACCATGCGCATGTGTAACACCCCTATTTGCATAGCCTGGTATATTTCACTGTTTCGATGATCGGAGTTGGTCCGTAAAATTAAGGGGATTAGAACCACACTTAAGACAACTGAGAAGCCATAAACACAAATAATTAGTAATTGTCAATTAGTTAAGTATAAATAAAAAAAACAGAACATAAGAAGTTAAACGAGCCGAGAGTCACAGCGATGGGTGACCTTCTCGAGAACGATTGCGAAGTCGATTTAAACTCAAATTTCGAACCCTAAAATGTGACGTTGTGGTCCTTAGGACTATTACAAACACAGTGGAAAAGAGAAAATCACGAAAAAGAATTGTTAAGTCAGTCAAATAATTAGGTTAGGGATCCGGAAGAAATATTGAATTATTTGCAAACCGAGTTGAACCGGCGAGGGGCAATTTAGTCAATTAACCCCGACAGCTGACTCCTGACCTAACTGTCAAATAAAATCGGAGAGAAGAAAATTTTGGAGTCAAGAATTAAATTAAAGAACTAATAGGAAAAAAAAAAGAAGAAAATGAAAAAGTGAAGGGAGATGGCATCATGCATGACATCATGCATGATGCCATAAATATGATAATTAACAAATTTAAGTAAATGGATTTTATAGTCTTTCAAGAGCATAAATTGATAAAAGAAAAGAAAAAAAATAAACAAAAAAAAAGTCTTCTTCTTCCTCATTTTGTCGCCTCTCTCCTCTCTCCCTTACTTCATCCTCCATTAAAGCTCATTTTGAGCTTAAGCAAACCCTAAATTCCACCATAGAAAGTTAAACCTCCAACATTAAATCTTGATTTTAATTTTGGTTGAGAACTTGACAACAAAAAGAAGAAGAAAGGAAGAGTTTTGAAGGGGAAGAAAATTCTGCATAAGGTTAGTAATTTAAGTTTAAAAAATTTAGTTTATACTTTGTGTGTTTAGCTCAATTAACTTAGGTTTTCACTTAAAAATCAAAGAAAACAGTTGTTGGGGGACTTTTAGTGAATTCAGCCAGCTAGGGTTTTTTATGAATATGCTTGTGTTTTGATTGAATTCAATATGTATGAAAGCCTAATGGAGTTGAGGAATGTTATTGGTATGCTTAGAATTAATTGAACGTAACAAATTGAGAATTAGGGTTTGACACTTAGGGTTTAGAGACAAAAATATGAAAAATTGGTAAATGATGTCTTGGACCTAGTTTGAAGGGAGAAATGGCCAATTGTGACCAAATGGAATGTGTTAGAAGTGTTTGAACCAAAACCAAATTCGAATTCAATGTGGTCATGCTGCAAGTTCCCTTTAAGGGACCAAAACTGAAAATTTACAAGTCCAATTGGTATGAGACCAATTGGGAATGAAAATAGACACTAAATGACACAATTTTCATTTAGGAAGCATGCCTAAAAGTTGACCAAAACCTAGTGAACAAATTGACCAAACTTGGAAAATCTCAGTCTGACCTGTACAAACTGACCAAATGAACAGTGTTTCTTCATTTAGCTATAACTTGAGCTAGGTAGGTCTAAATAACCTAAAAGTGTACCAGTGGACAGATGAGATATAGACCCAAAACTTTTATGAAGAACACAAATCCAAATTATGCCATTAACCAAGTCATTTGGCCACCCAAATTTGGTGACCTAAAACTGCCAGAACCAAAAATTGCCCAGAAATCTGGGTTAAGTCCAATCCGACAGCCATGGTTCAAATGGCTATAACTTGAGCTACAAAACTCCAATTGGAGTGATTCAAAAAGGAGAATAAACTTAAGACAATAGAAAACATTTTCTATGAAGAAAGTTTTGCCAAATTCTAACAGTACAGTGACTAGTGGAACAGTGCAACTTAGGACACCAAAACTGAAAATTTGCAAATTTGCCTAAAGGACTTAGAATTTGAGTAAACCACCAAAACCAACAAATTTAGTGACCAAAATGTGGTATGTGGGTGAAGTTGGAGTTCCCATACCTATTAAGCCTTAGAAAGTCAACAATTTGACTTGAATAGCGTAGTGAATAGTAACCCCGAAACACAAAATTTAAAGAACGTTAAGATTAGCACATTAGAGCTAGGTAAAAGTGAATTTGAATTTATTTTTGGATTTACAATGAGTTATGATACTGAAACACTATGAAACTGTGTGTTTCAGTGGAAATGAATACCGGGAAAGAACCCGAGACATCAAGTCAAGGCCAAGAGGCGACTCGTATAAGGTTTGTGCACAACTAACTCTTTTGTTGTGTTGAGAATTTTAACTTATTGAATGAAATTGTATAATTTGAATATAAATTTTCTTATGCATTTAAAGATTTATTGCATGATTTTGAGGATTGTAAATTTTAAGTTTGATGTGTTGCCAACCTTGAGCATGAATTTATGATGATTAAATATGTTGATTTGTAAACACTTTGTGATTAGAAATTGTTTTGAATATGATTTGAAACCACAGTTGTCATGGCAAATTTGTTATGAATTCTCATTAGCTTGTCTAGTGAGATATCTCCTCCACTAGATGGGGCGAGTTACTTCCTCTTTGGCTTACCAGTTGGGGAAGAATTTGAATGAGTACTCATATATACTAGCTAGTCTTCGTTCTTCCCTTTTAGCCTCAGTTATTGGGAGAATGTGAAATGTCGTGGTGTACAACATGATATCTATTTGAATTTTGGGCCATGGGATAAACTGTGTGAATTGTTGGCAACGCCCTTTAAATTATGCATAAATTGATAAATTGTGATTGAAATAAATAATTTGTTAGTGATTCAAAATATTTTTGTATTGTTTCGGAATTTAAAAGAAATATAAATAAATAGTTATTAATTGATCAAAATGTTATTCAAAAGAATAATTTGCATGAATGAAAATAATGATTTTTGTATGTCATGGATTTTGAAGAATTTAGAAATTTTAAATTTTTATTCATTATGAATTGTTAAGAATAATTTGTATTAAGTTTTAAATTATTAGTTTGTGCACCACTGAGTTCACCACTCAGCGATAGCTTTGTATGCTGTCGCAGATATAGAGACTAGAGGAGCAGCAGATTGAGCTACTGAGGACAGGGGAGCTACCTGCTTGAAGTTATCGGGTATAATTTATACCTTGACTGTAAATATTCATTTTGATGTATGTATTGCACGTAATTGTATGGACATGTAAAATCGGTCTTGAGCAGCTTGTACAAAGTTGTAATAAATTTTAGTTTGGATTTTCTTAATGTAAATTTCTAGTATGATGTATATATAAATTATTTTATCATTAATGAAATATGATTGGTAGTATTTTATTTTAAATTGAATGAAATTCATTAATGGTGAATTTGAATTTTGGAAGTTGATAAATGTGTTGAAATTGATTGAGATGATTGTGACTTTTGAAGAAGTTGTTGAGAAAAGTTATTGGAAGTGCTTTTTATAGGAATTTGAAGAACTGTTTTCTCAAAATATAAACGGCACTCTGCCGAAATTTTTATAAAATTTGCAAAAAAATAAAATGGGCCAAAAATTTTAACTAGTTTTCAACATTGCATAAATAATTTTAGTACCTTTTTAAAAATGCTCACCACTTATAAAAAGTAAGAAAATTGTTTTAAAATCTCTTGTAGTATATTTAATGGGTTATCAGTATGCAAAGTACGGTAATTCAATAGGTGTACTACGGGAGCATGTTACATCTTATGAGGAGTAGGGTGTGACAGCATGGCTATTTGGGTATGTTTGTGGGCTTTGTTCCAAGGCCCATAATTAAGCCCATGACTAATTAAAGTGTTTAATTAGGTGTTTTAATCACACAATTAAATTTTGATTCAGATTTGAATGTTTAAATTTGTTTGAATGTGATTCAAATCTGAATTTTTAAATTTGTTTGAATTATATTCAAATCTGGATTTTTAAGTTGAATATGAGATATTCAATTTAATTTAAGTATATATATTTTATTTAATTGTTAAACAGTGATATGCATCATGGACTATAAAAGACTAATGTGAATGGATTTATTTCTTTTATGTTTCTTTGGGTTGTAAATTAGTTAATTTATTTTTTGGCATGTATTATAAAGGTTGTAATAATTTTGGGTTGTAATTTCATTTATTTAGTTCTTGTAAATTCATCTTGGTATGCCAAAGATTACTATGTAATTGGATTGCATAAAGATGAAGGAGCTCAAGAGCATTGGTGGGACTAGTGGGAGGAATTCAAGATCAAGTGTTGATTATGTTAGTAGTATGCCCTAGAGCATATCATTTAGTATGTATCTTGTGCATGTTTTTATTAATAAAAGGCATTTCCACTTTTCCATTTACATAATATATTTATGTGTAATAGAAAAGGTCCATTGATATTTTGTTAGAAATTCTATTCTTAAGTTGTTAAGAATATGAATGACAATATTTCTAGCACAAAGTATCATAAATAGGTTCACAATCGAGGATACTTCATAATAAGGACATGACTTATCCAGCAAGATTGTATTCATATTTGTTCCCAAGTTATTTATATGAGATATAAATAAGATAGAATGGTGAGTCTCATGCCATATGACAAACATGATAGGCACCTATAAACGATAAGTAGGCCAAACCAGTGACACTTATGACAAGCACATGGAGTTTACTCTTGTCAATGCATTGTCATAAATAATATCAGTGCATATAATCTTTAGACCTGAGATAGCACAGTTTTCTTGTATATAGGTGGTTTGAGTTTGATACTGCTTTTCATACTTGCACTATGTATGGGTATATGGGCTTGTGTTGGCTCCTACTAGTTATATATGGAGGTAGGTGTTAATCAAGATGGAATATGTTCCTCTAAGTAAATAGAGATAAAATCCTATGTTCATTAATTGTTCTTGATGTTTCAAGTTCCTGGCCAGGATAGATAGATTTATTCAGAAAGAGTTTATGATGAGAAAAATCTTTTTAATCAAGAACTGGAATTAAAAGAGAACATAATATTCATAGCAAATGGAGTTTGACATAAACCATGACTCCAGCTTGAGTTGGGATTTTGTAACGGAGAGATTTTAGTGCATGGTAACATATGATTATAGGTTAATTTAAGGTAAACCTTATTACTAATTGGGTGGCCATGGCATGTTATGCTAGGTGTTAACCATGGTCTATGAGGTGCATAAAATGATTTAGAGAAACCATTTATGGTAAGAAAGAGTTCTGATGATATTAAGAGTTGATATCATGTCTCATTGCCAATTAGTGATGAGCCTAGTAAGTCACACACATACATAAGTAATCACCTAATTAAATATGATTTAATTAATTAATTAAAGAGTTTAATTGATTAATTAAATAAGTTTGGTTTATAATTAGATTGTAAAGTCCCTAGCATGACTTGAAACCAAGTATAGATTATTAGATGTATAGTATAAGTTAAATTTATATTTTAAGTATTTATATATGAATTTAATTAATGAGAAATTAATTAATAAAGATTAATTAATTGATTTATATTTGATATAAATTGAGTAGAAGAAGAGAATTAATTATTTTGGGTTGAGAACTCAAAATTAAGACACAAGGGCATTTTGGTCATTTCACAGGGTGACATGTGGCACTATGAGATGATGACTCATGGCATTGCACATAAACTTGCCAAATGTTTTTTAATCATGTAAGATTATTAAAATTAAGATTAAATATAGGCTTGACACTTGGCACAATGTGATTGGGTCAATTAAACCTAGAACCAATCAGAGGGTGACATGTGGTAAGGGTTTAATGTGTTGACCTAGCTATATAAGTGTTGTCATGAAAAGAAAATAACACAACTAGCAGCTATCCTCCTTTGTGTCGCCACCTTGAAGCTCCCATTCTCTCTTTTTTTTTTCATCTCTCATCTATTCTAAGAGATTAGCAAACAATCTCTTGAATTAAAAATACTAGAAATTGTTTCTAGTGTTATGTTTACATCTTTAATCTCTTAAAAGGCAGAACTTGATTTTTTAAATAATAGAAAAAGCTTTAGAAGCTATTCAAGGGCTGGTATTATTGGTGTGGACAAGCTAGAGGGACAACATCCAGTGTCCTGAAGACACATCTGAAAGGCACAAATACACTGCATTGCATCAATAGGTTAGTGTATTTGTTCTTGATCTAATATAGGGTTCTAAAATTAATCTGATTAATTTTAAAATCTTAAATGGCAAATACAGATAAAAAAACATATTAAAAGAGTTTTAATATGTTGTTTATTATTGAAATCAAATAGATAAAAACAAATCTTGCATGATGCATGTGACCCTAGGTGAAAATTTTTTAAATTCAATGGTATAAACTTGTGTTATTCATACTTCCGCTGCTTCAGATTATGTACTCCTTCGGTAACTCTTGTAAAATGAATGAATGAAATGCACCTAGGAATGCCGTAATTCAATTCTTGGTGGCTCAGAATTGAATCCCTTAGAAAGTCCATGATCATACCTGTAACACCCCTATTTACATAGCCTGATATATTTCACTGTTTTCAGTGACCGGTGTTGGTCCAGATAATTAAGGGGATTAGAACTACACTTAAGACAACTAAATAAGCCCTGAATACAAATAATTAGTAATTGTCAATTGGTTAACTATAAATAAAAAAAAAAAAAAACAGAACATAAGAAGTTAAATGAGCCGAGAGTCACAACGATGGGTGACCTTCTCGGGAAGGATTGTGAAGTCAATTTAAACTCAAATTTCTAACTGTAAAATATGATGCCGCGGTCCTTAGGACTATTGCGAACATAGTGGAAAAGAGAAAATCACAATAAAAATTTATTAAGCCAATTAAATAATTAGGTCAGAGAGCCGAAAGAAATATTAAATTATTTGCAAACCGGGTCGAACGGGCGAGGGGCAATTTGGTCAGTTGACCCCGAGAGCTGACTCCTGACCTAACTGTCAAGTAAAATTGGAGAAAAGAAAATTTCAGAATCGGGAATTAAATTAAATAAAATAACTAATAGAAAAAAAAAAGAAAAAGGAAAAGTAAAAATTGATGACATCATGTATGGCCTCATGCATGATGCAATAATTATTATAATTAAAAGATATTTAATTTAAATTTGTGGTCTTCCTAAAGACATAAAAAAAAAAAAGAAAAGAAAAGAAAAGAAAAGAAAAAAAAATAAAAGTCTTCATCTTCCATTCCTTGCCATCCCATATCTCTCTCTCCCTCACCCTCACTTTCCTCCATTAAAGCTCATTTTGAGCTTGAGGAACGACTTGATCTAGCCATAAATCCCATAATCCCCTTAATTAAACCTAGTCTTTTAGTCTTGAAAACAAGCTTGAGCAAGAAAGAAAGAAGAAAAGAAGAAGGGAATTGAAGATTGAAAATCAAAGGTTGAGGTTAGTAAGCAAACTTGACACTTTTAGTTTGATTTTTACATTTTTAACTTATTGAACTTGAAAATAAACTTTAAATGAAATGAAAACAAGTGTTGGGGAGGCAAAGTTAAATTTCTGCCAGCTTGTTAAGGTGTTGGATTTGATAGTGTTTAGTTAAAGTAAACATGAATTAGAGCTTAAATAATGTTGAATATGTGATTAGTGTAATGATTTGATTAGGAATTAATGAATGGCATGAACTAGGGTTTTGGCATCTAGGGTTTTGGAAGACAAAAAGGTGAGAAATTGTTAATGATGTGTTGGACTTGGTTTGAGGTGAGAAATGGTCATTTGTGACCAATTGGAGTATGTTAGAAGTATTGGAACCAAAAGCAAATTTTGATTGCTTAGGGTCATGCTGTAGGCAGCAGGACCAAGGTCCCTTTCAGAGACCAAAACTGAAAATTTACAAGTTCAATTGGTGTGAGGCCAATTGGGACTGAAAATAGACACAAAATGGAACATTTTTCATTTAGGAATCATGCCGAAAAAGTGACCAGAACCTAGTGAACAAATTGACCAAATCCGAACATAGGCAATCTGACTTGTACAAAAATGACCAAATGAACAATATTTGTTCATTTGGCCATAACTTGAGCTAGGCAGGTCTAAATGACCTGAAATTTTACCAGTCGAAAGCTGAGATATAGAGCTAAAACTTTTATGAAGAACACAAACCCAAATTATGCCCATAGCCAAGTCATTTAACCACCCAAATTTGGTAACCTAAAACTGCTAGAACCAGTTTGGTGCCCAGAAATCTGGGTTAAGTCTAATCCGGCAGCCATGATTCAAATGGCTATAACTTGAGATACAAAACTCCAATTGGAGTGATTTAAAAAGGAGAATAAATTTAAGATAATAAGGAACAATTTCTATGAAGAAAACTTAGCCAAATTCTAATAGCAAAATGACCAATGGAACAGTGCAACATAAGTCACCAAAACTGCAAATTTGCAATTTTGCCTAAAAGACCTAAGTTTTGAGAAAACAACCAAAACTAACAAAATTGATGACCAAAATCTGGTATGTGAGGATAGTTGGAGTTCCCATACCTTTTAAGTATAAGAAAGTCAATAGTTTGACTTGAATAGTATCATGAATAGTAACCACAACTTGAAAATTTGCAAGAATCTAAGTTTAAACATATTGGAATTAGTTATGGGAAGTATTATATAGCAAAGATACTGAGACACTATAAATTTTGTATTTCAACTGAAAAAGCCTTGCAAGGGACAAAAGACTGAGTTAAGGCCTAGAGGCGACTCACGTCAGGTTTGTGCACAATAAACCCTATTTAAGCATTTTATCATTGAAAAATTGATTTCGTTCGCATTATGAATTTTAGAACTTTTGTGTTGCCACTTTGTGAATGAAAATGTAACTTTGGAAACTGATTTGATTTTTTGTAGGCAATATTTGAATAAATTGTTTTAAATTGATTTCGGATTCACACTTAGCATGACAGTGCCATATTATTCCTCCATTTATAGGGTTGAGATTGATTATTTAACTCCCTCTCTGGTTTACCAGTTGAGGTTGTTGATCGGATGAGTACTCATTAGCTAGCTAGCCACCTCCCTCATTGATTTCGATTAGTGGGGTTATAGATTGCTTTGTCATGGTGTATAATGCGGCATTGATAAGAAATTTTGTGTCATGGCTTAAGTTATGTATGAATTGGCAACACTGTGTTTAATTCCTACCAAACATGCTCACCACTTCCAAAATGTAAGAAAATGGTTTCAAAATCCCTTGTAGTGTACTTAATGAATTATCGTTAGGTGAAGATCGGTAGTTCATTAGGTATTCTACGGGATCATGTTATGCCTTACAGAGGGGTAAGGTGTTGCATGTTTTAGGGGTATCAGAGCATGGTTTTCCAATAAATTTTGACTATGTGTATGAATATTTCTTTGATAAGTACAAATGCTCAAGTGTTCTTTAATTGATACATATGACATATTTACATCATGAATATGCACTAACGGAGGTCAACCTCCTTGTGGTTCATCTCAGGAAGCAGAAATTTTGGGGAAACGGAATGGAAGAAGGAGATCATTCCGTGGAACAATCTGTTGAGGCTGAGGTTCAAGGGGAAGCCCCAGCACTCCAGAACGTGAGTGGGTCAGCCACTCCAGCTCCTACTCCAGTACTGCAATTTCCTGCTCAGTTTGCACAGTAGATGACTGCATTTTTCCAACAAATGGGCCTCCTCAAGTTCAAATGCAAGCACCTGTAGCACAACCACAGCCCTCGGCTTGGCAATACGAAAAAATTGATGAAATTTGGGGCCACCGAGTTTAAGGGCACTGTGGATCCACTTGAGGCAGAACAGTGGTTAGAGCGAATGGAACGGGTTTTCAGAAAGCTGCAGTGTGCAGAAGAGCTGAAGTTCGAGTACTCTGTTTCTCTATTGCAAAGAGATGCATATGAATGGTGGAAGACCATCCCCCACAGCCTGGTTGAGCCAGCTGTGTTGACCTAGTTAGACATTTTGAGTGAGTTTTGACAGAAGTGGGTTCCCGATGCTTATGTGGATATGAAGTTACAGGAATTCCTGAGTTTGAAACAAGGGGATAGAACAATAGCAGAGTATGAACGGGACTTTTCAAGGCTAAGCCACTATGCTGGAAGCTTAGTCTCCACCGCCAGAGACAAATGTAAGAGGTTTGAGTCCGGGTTAAGGCCGAATCTGAGGATGCAAGTTGTGGGATTCAGACACTAGAATTTTTCTGAGCTGATTTCACAAGCCCTGGAACTGGAAAGGATAGAATCAGAAGGGGCAGTGAAGAAGGGTACACAAGAGAAAGAGAAGACTGAAAAGACTACTAGTCAAGCACCTGAAAGTGGTTCAGGGAAGAGGAAACAGTCTGTGGGATCTAACTCTCACAGATCTGGCAGAGGCAGATTCTCTGGCCAAAGACCACCCCAGTCTGGTCAGCAGACCCAACAAGCTTCTCAAAGATCTTTATTAGTTCGGCAGTGTGAAACCTGTGGTAGAACACACGATGGGGTGTGTTTTAAGGCCATAGGTGCATGCTATAACTGTGGAGGGAGCAGACATTTTGCTAAGGATTGTACTAGTCCACACCAATCTAAACGTTCTGCTGCATCTAAGGGATCAGCCCAAGTCTCTACATCTAGAGGGTCACAGTCAACTGGTAGAGGTAGAGGCAGAGGTAGGGGTCCTGGTAACACTCCTGGAAGTCAAAGCACTGTTAACCAGCCAGTACCCAGTGGCGCACCAGTCAGAGTGTATACCATGCATCAAAGGGAGGAGGCTGAAACATCAGACGTAGTAGCTGGTATTTTCTCCATCCTTGACCAAGATGTATATATGTTATTTGATCCTGGCTCTACACATTCATATGTTAGTGCTAGTGTGATGTGTTCTACTGCTATTCAGTGTGTACCAATGGAATATGATGTGCTAGTAACTAGCCCATTAGGCTAAGAGGTTAGGGTAAATAGATTATACAAGGATTGTCCTCTGGTGATCCAAGGACACACTTTTCTGTCTAATTTGATTGAAATGCCCTTCAGAAATTATGATATTATCTTGGGCATAGATTGGTTAGCTAGGCATCATGCAATGATTGACTGTAGATTGAAGACAGTCACTGTTGGTCTGCCTCAATATGGTGATGTAGTAATACATGGGGAGAGGCAGTTATTGCCGTCAAACATCATTTCAGCTGCACTGGCCAGAAAAATGTTTAGGAAAGGGTGTGAGGCGTACTTGGCACATGTGATAGACACCCAAGTGGGTAATCCAGCATGGAGGGACATCCCTGCGGTATGTGACTTTTCAGATGTATTTCCTGATGAGTTGCTAGGATTACCTCCAGAAAGAGAAATACAATTTGAGATTGATGTTATGCCTAGTGTGGATGTTAGTAGTATGCCCTAGAGCATATCATTTAGTATGTATCTTGTACATATTTTATTAATAAAAGGCATTTCCACTTTTCCATTTACATAATATATTTATGTGTAATAGAAAAGGTCCATTGATATTTTGTTAGAAATATTATTCTTAAGTTGTTAAGAATATGAGTGACAATATTTCTAGCACAAAGTATCATAAATAGGTTCACAATCGAGGATACTTCATAATAAGGACATGACTTATCTAGAAAGATTGTATTCATGTTTGTTACCAAGTTATTTATATGAGATATAAATAAGATGGAATGGTGAGTCTCATGCCATATGACAAACATGATAGGCACTTATAAATGATAAGTAGGCCGAACCAGTGACACTTATGACATGCACATGGAGTTTACTCTTGTCAATATTTTGTCATAAATCATATCAGTGCATATAATCTTTAGACCTGAGATGGCACAGTTATCTTGTATATAGGTAGTTTGAGTTTGATACTGCTTTCATACTTGTACTGTGTATGGGTATATGGGCATCTGTTGGCTCCTACTAGTTATATATGGCGGTAGGTGTTGATCAAGATGGAATCTGTTCCTCTAAGTAAATAGAGATAAAATCCTATGTTCATTTAATTGTTCTTGATGTTTCAAGATCCTGGCCAGGACAGATAGATTTATTCAGAAAAGAGTTTATGATGAGAAAATCTTTTTAATCAAGAACTGGAATTAAAAGAGAACATAATATTCATAGCAAATGGAGTTTGACATAAACCATGACTCCAGCTTGAGTTGGGATTTTGTAACAGAGAGATTCTAGTGCATGGTAACATATGATTATAGGTTCATTTAAGGTAAACTTATTACTAATTAGGTGGCTATGGCATGCTATGCTAGGTGTTAACCATGGTCTATGAGGTGCATAAAATGATTTAGAGAAATCATTTATGGTAAGAAAGAGTTCTGATGATATTAAGAGTTGATATCATGTCTCATTGCCAATTAGTGATGAGCCTAGTAAGTCACACACATACACAAGTTATCACCTATTTAAATATGATTTAATTAATTAATTAAAGAGTTTAAATTGATTAATTAAATAGGTTTGGTTTGCAATTAGATTGCAAAGTCCCTAGCATGACTTGAAAGCAAATCTAGATTATTGGATGTATAATATAAGTTAAATTTATATTTAAAGTGTTTAAATATGAATTTAATTAATGAGAAATTAATTAATAGAGATTAATTAATTAATTTATATTTGATATAAATTAATTAGAAGAAGAAAATAATTATTTTGGGTTAAGAACTCAAAATTAAGACACAGGGGCAGTTTGGTCATTTTGCAGTGTGACACGTGGCACCATGAGATGGTGACACATGGCATAACACATAAGCTTGCCAAATGTTTTTTAATCATGTAAGATGATTAAAATCAAGATTAAATATAGGTTTGACACTTGGCACAATGTGATTGGGTCTCTTAAACCTAGAGCTAATCAAAGGGTGACATGTGGCAAGGGTTCAATGTGTTAACCTAGCTATATAAGTGTTGTTATGAGAAAAATAAAAAATAACCAGCAGCCATACACCTTTGTCACGCCACTTTGAGGGTTTTCATCTCTTCTTCTTCATCTCTTATCAATTCAAAGAGATTAGCCATCAATCTCTTGAATTAAGAACACTAGAAATTGTTTCTAGTGTCCTGTTTACATCTTTAATCTCTTAAAAGGCAGAACTTGATTTTGTAATTAATAGAAAAAGCTTTAGAATCTATTCAAGGGCTGCCATAGGTGTTCTTGGTGTGGACAAGCTAGAGGGACAACATCTGGTGTCCTGAAGACGAATCTCAAAGCCGCAGACACGCTGCAGTGCATCTAGAGGTTAGTGTAATCGTTCTTGATTTAATCTAGGGTTCTAAAATTAATCTGATTAATTTTAAATCTTAAATGGCAAATACAGATCTAAAAACATATTAAAAGAGTTTTAATATGTTGTTTATCATTGAAATCAAATAGATAAAAATAAATCTTGCATGATGCGTGTGACCCTAGGTGAAAATTTTTGAATTCAATGGTATAAACTTGTGTTTTTCACGCTTCCGTTCCTTCAATTGGTATCAGAGCCACTATATTTGCCATTTAGATTGATGTTTATATGATTTAATTGTGTGTATGATCATGAGATCAAAAGTTTGTTACTGGTTGCAAAGCCAAGGTGGCGGCACAAATGATGAACACCATGGTGCGCATGGTTGATGCACCACAATGGTGTGCAAAGGTAAATGGATGGTGAATGTGCAATTGTTGTATGATCTAAGATCCATTTTATGTCTAATTAAATTGTTTAATTAGAATTTTTATCACACAATTAAATTATGATTCAAATCAGAATTTTAAAAATTGTTTGAATGTGATTCAAATCTGAATTTTAAAAGTTGTTTGAATATGATTCAAATCTGAATTTTTAAAGTTGTTTGAATCATATTTAAATCTGATTTTTTAAAATTGATTGAATAAAATTCAGATCTGATTTTTTAAAAAAGGTTTGAATGTGATTCAAATCTGATTTTTTAAAAAATGTTTGAATGTGATTCAAATTTGAATTTTTAAAGTTGTTTGAATGTGATTGAAATCTGAATTTTTAAATTTGTTTGAATGAGATTCAAATTTTAATTTTTAAATTTATTTGAATCATATTCAAATCTGGATTTTTAAGTTGAATATGAGATATTCAATTTAATTTAAGTATATATGTTTTATTTAATTGTTAAATAGTGATATGCATGATGGATGATCGTGGACTATAAAAGACCAATGTGATTGGATTTATTTCTTTTATGTTTCTTTGGGATTGTAAATTAATTAATTTATTTTAATTTATTTTGGGCATGTATTATTAAGTTTGTAATAATTTTTGGGTTGTAATTTCTTTTATTTAAGTTCTTGTAAATTCGCCTTGGTATGCCAAGGATTACTATGTAATATTGGATTGCAAGAAGTTCAAGGAGGTCAAGAGCATTGGTGGGACCAGTGGGAGGAATTCAAGATCAAGTGTTGATTATGTACTCCTTCAGCAACTCTTATAAAATGAATGAATGAATGAAATGCACCTAGGAATGCCCTGATTCAATTCTTGGTGGCTCAGAATTGAATCCCTTAGAAAGTCCATGATCATACCATATTTACTGCTTATCCATAAATGCATGAGATGTATGGGAATGTATGCAATTATATGATATATGCATGCTAAATGGATAATGTGCAAAGTGAGACCTTAATAGTAATAAGAATGACCATAAAATCTTCCAAACAAATGATTAAGTTGGAAATGCTATAATTAAAGTAATTATAACATAGGCCCTCCATTGGGGCAATTATTTTAAGAAATTTTAAATAGTTGCATGAGATGCAATTAATTTAAGAGATTTTCTTAAGAATAATTGTTAAGCATGAGATGTTGTAAATATGTAAATGGTTTAGTGGCCAATATTGGATGTACCTGAGGACATTAAAATTATTTGCATAATTACTGGCTCAATGGGTTGAACTTAACTAATGCAAGACAAGTCAATAATGGATGTACCTGAGATTTTGAGCATTAGGGGCTAGGTAAAGGATTGAACCTCACATGAGATGTGATGGGCAAGGAGTTGCTCACTTATAGTTTATTGTAATTCCAATAATGGATGTACCTGAGGATGATCAATAGAATTATAAGAATTCAATCACCCACTAGAAATCCATCCAACTAGGATTTCCGTTTTCTACTTTGGAAGTGTAGGATTCGCTAAGTTAGTGGGAGGACCAATTTGATTAAAAGACCATAATCATTTTGGTTAATTACATGATACATTTACTAATTAATCTTGTTATTTTCTGCAGTTAATTTTCTGATAAAAATGAGCACAAAACAACCACCACCATCCAATATCCTTGCAAGCATACTTGATCGCAATAGGTTGACAGGACCTAATCTGTCTGATTGGCTAAGAAATTTGAAACTTGTCCTGAACCTTTAACATATAGGATATGTTCTAGATTCAAATGTTCCTGGTCCCTTACCTCCAGAGGCCACACAAGAGGAACATGAAACTTTGGACAAGTGGAAAGAGCATGATATGAGAGCTAAGTGTTACATGCTTGCTTCCATGAGTAATGAGTTACAGAAGCAACATGAAAACATGCAGAGTGCGAGTGAGATCCTCCTTCACCTACAAGAGTTGTATGGTGAGCACAGCAGGAATGCTAGGTATGAGATATCTAGACAGCTATTCCGTATGATGATGTCTGAGGGACAGAATGTTGGGGATCATGTCCACAAGATGATTCGGCTAATTGAGCAGTTGGAACATCTTGACTTCAACATGGATTTCCAACTACAGACGGATTTAATCCTTCAGTCCCTCCCTAAGTCTTTTAGGAATTTTGTGACAAATTTCCATATGACTAAACAGGAATGCACCTTAGGGTTATTGCCCAAAAGAATATGCCAGGCAATAAAGGAAAAGAGGTAGCTTTGGTTGCATCTTCTTTTGCTGGAAAGTCCAATAAGAAGAAGGGCAATAAGAAAAAGAAACCTCAGATTCTTGGTCCTTCTAAGAAAATAGCTAAACAGAAAAGGAAGACTAAAGCTGATGAAGGCATAGGAAAGTGTTTCCATTGCCAACAGGAAAGTGTTTCCATTGCCAGTAAGAAAATGTTTCCACTGGCCAGAGTATAGCAATCTAAAAGAATGTAATGCCGTGGTGAAAACCAACTCAAGTTCAAAATATATTTGGCACTTAAGGTTATGTCATGTTGCAGAAGATAGGATTACAAAATTGGAGAAAATGGGGATTCTATCCTTATTGGACTCTGAGCCTACTCCAACTTGTGAATCTTGCCTTGTGGCAAAATGACTAGATCACCCTTTGTTGGACAGGCTAAGAGTGAAAATATTTTGGAGCTAATACATAGTGATGTATGTGGTCCATTTAAAGAAATGGCTAGAGGGGGCTTTCATTATTTTATTACCTTTACTGATGATAAATCAAGGTTTGGGTATTTGTATTTGATGAAATACAAACATGAATCTTTTGAAAAGTTCAAAGAATTTAAATCTGAAGTAGAAAATCAAACAGGAAAGAGTATTAAAGCTCTTCGATCAGATCGTGGAGGTGAATATTTGAGTACTAAATTTGATGAATACTTGAGAGAGCATGGCATTGCTTCTCAGCTGACTCCTCCAGGAATGCCATAGCTGAATGGTGTATCTGAAAGGAGAAATCATACTCTATTGGATATGGTACGTAGTATGATGAGCTATACTAATATGCCAATCTCCTTTTGGGGATTTGCATTAGAATCAGCTTTGTATATTCTGAATAGGATTCCATCAAAATCAGTTTCTTCCACACCTTATGAGATATGGCATGGAAGAAAACCAAGTCTTAAGCATGTTTAGATTTGGGGTTGTCCAGCTTATATCAAAAAGCTGAACACTGATAAATTGGAGACCAGATAAAAAAAAAAAAAAAAAGGTCCATTTGTTGGATATCCAAAAGATAGTTTTGGATATCATTTTTATTTATCTGCTTCACAAAAGGTTGTGATAAGTAGAGATGTCACATTTCTTGAACAACAGTTTGTTCAAGAAGGAGGCAAAGGAAGGCAAATAGAGTTAGAATTGGAGAATTCTGACCAACCAATAGATCAGATGGATATAGATCCATCTAGTCAACCAATACCCGTTGATGAAACATCTACAGCTGTTCCTCGTAGAACAACCAGGGTATCTCACCCACTAGTGAGATATGGTTTTCTTCATGAAGAAGAACAAGAGTTGTCTACTCATGAAGAAGTAGATCATGGAGATGATCCACTTACCTATGAAGAAGCTATATCAGATATAAACTCTTCAAAATGGATTGATGCTATGAAATCCGAAATTGATTCCATGTATAAGAATCAAGTTTGGGATCTTGTTGACCCACCTGAAGGTATTGTACCCATAGGGAACAAATGGGTTTTCAAGAAGAAAATTGGTTCTGATGGAAAGGCAGAGACCTATAAGGCAAGGCTAGTAGCGAAAGGGTTTTGCCAAAGGCAAGGAATCGACTATGAGGAGACTTTCTCGCCTGTTGCCATGCTTAAATCAATTAGGATTTTATTAGCAATAGCTGCATACTATGATTATGAGATTTGGCAGATGGATGTCAAAACAGCTTTTCTCAATGGATACATTGAAGAAAACATTTTCATGGAACAACCTAAGGGATTTGAATCCCAAGATGGTTCCAAGGTATGCAAGTTAAAGCGATCTATTTGTGGGTTGAAACAAGCTTCGAGGAGTTGGAACATCCGTTTTGATGAAGCCATTAAATCCTTTGGTTTTATCAAAAATGAGGATGAACCATGTGTATATAAGAAGGTTAGTGACAGTGCTATCACTTTCCTTGTCTTATATGTGGATGACATACTATTGATGGGTAATGACACAGGTATGTTGACGACTATAAAGGTATGGTTGTCAAATACATTCTCCATGAAAGACTTAGGGGAGGCAATCTATATTCTTGGGATTCGCATCTATAGAGATAGAGCGAAAAGAATAATTGGTTTATCCCAAAGTCTATACTTGGAAAAGGTGTTAAAGAGGTTTAACATGCTTGATTCCAAGAGAGGATTGTTACCAAAGTGAGACATGGTATCCATCTTTCTAAAGAGATGTCTCCAAAGACACCAAGAAAGAGATAAGATGGCCGTGATTCCATATGCTTCGCTATTGGAAGTTTAATGTATGCAATGTTGTGTACTAGGCCGGATATCGCATATGCGTTAGTTTGACTAGCGGTATCAATCCAATCCGTGTTTGGAACATCGATAGTCACAAGAATATCCATAAGTACTTGAGAAGAGCTAAGGATTTATTCTTGATTTATGGAGGTGGAGACTTGCAATTGGATGGTTATACCGATTCGATTTCCAATCGATATCGATGATAAAAGTCTACCGGATATGTGTTCATTTGTAATGGAGGTGCAGCCATTGGAAGAGTTTCAAACAGAGCACGATCGCAAATTTCACTACAGAGGCGAGTATATTGTCGCATCGATGCGCAAAGGAAGTCGCTTGGATAAAGACGTTCATGACGTAACTTACAAAGAGTTCCTTCCATTGAGTCGCCAGCTCCATTACAATCGTGATAACAATGGAGCAACATACGAGCTAAGGAACCAAGGTCTCACCCAAAATCCAAACACATAGAAAGGCACTACCACATTATCAGACATATAGTTGGGCAAGGCGATATAGCCATGCAGAAAATAGCATCAGCTGAAAATCCAGCTGATCCATTCACTAAGCCTATGTCACAGACTCAGTTAGATCGACATAATGAATCTCATCTTGAGAAGATAGGTCTAAGATATTGTAATGAATGGCTCTAGTGCTAGTGGGAGATTGTTAGTAGTATGCCCTAGAGCATATCATTTAGTATGTATCTTGTACATATTTTATTAATAAAAGGCATTTCTACTTTTCCATTTACATAATATATTTATGTGTAATAGAAAAGGTCCATTGATATTTTGTTAGAAATATTATTCTTAAGTTGTTAATAATATGAGTGACAATATTTCTAGCACAAAGTATCATAAATAGGTTCACAATCGAGGATACTTCATAATAAGGACATGACTTATCCAGAAAGATTGTATTCATGTTTGTTACCAAGTTATTTATATGAGATATAAATAAGATGGAATGGTGAGTCTCATGCCATATGACAAACATGATAGGCACTTATAAATGATAAGTAGGCCGAACCAGTGACACTTATGACAAGCACATGGAGTTTACTTTTGTCAATATTTTGTCATAAATCATATTAGTGCATATAATCTTTAGACCTGAGATGGCACAGTTATCTTGTATATAGGTAGTTTGAGTTTGATACTGCTTTCATACTTGTACTGTGTATGGGTATATGGGCATGTGTTGGCTACTACTAGTTATATATGGAGGTAGGTGTTGATCAAGATGGAATCTGTTCCTCTAAGTAAATAGAGATAAAATCGTATGTTCATTTAATTGTTCTTGATGCTTCAAGTTCCTGGCCAGGATAGATAGATTTATTCAGAAAAGAGTTTATGATGAGAAAATCTTTTTAATCAAGAACTGGAATTAAAAGAGAACATAATATTCATAGCAAATGGAGTTTGACATAAACCATGACTCCAGCTTGAGTTGGGATTTTGTAACAGAGAGATTCTAGTGCATGGTAACATATGATTATAGGTTCATTTAAGGTAAACTTATTACTAATTGGGTGGCCATGGCATGCTATGCTAGGTGTTAACCATGGTCTATGAGGTGCATAAAATGATTTAGAGAAATCATTTATGGTAATAAAGAGTTCTGATGATATTAAGAGTTGATATCATGTCTCATTGCCAATTAGTGATGAGCCTAGTAAGTCACACACATACACAAGTTATCACCTAATTAAATATGATTTAATTAATTAATTAAAGAGTTTAAATTGATTAATTAAATAGGTTTGGTTTGCAATTAGATTGCAAAGTCCCTAGCATGACTTGAAACCAAATCTAGATTATTGGATGTATAATATAAGTTAAATTTATATTTAAAGTGTTTAAATATGAATTTAATTAATGAGAAATTAATTAATAGATATTAATTAATTAATTTATATTTGATATAAATTAATTAGAAGAAGAAAATAATTATTTTGGGTTAAGAACTCAAAATTAAGACACAGGGGCATTTTGGTCATTTTGCAGTGTGACACGTGGCACCATGAGATGGTGACACATGGCATAACACATAAGCTTGCCAAATGTTTTTAATCATATAAGATGATTAAAATCAAGATTAAATATAGGTTTGACACTTGGCACAATGTGATTGGGTCTCTTAAACCTAGAGCTAATCAAAGGGTGACATGTGGCAAGAGTTTAATGTGTTAACCTAGCTATATAAGTGTTGTTATGAGAAAAATAAAACACAACCAGCAGCCATACACCTTTGTCACGCCACTTTGAGGGTTTTCATCTCTTCTTCTTCATCTCTTATCAATTCAAAGAGATTAGCCATCAATCTCTTGAATTAAGAACACTAGAAATTGTTTCTAGTGTCCTGTTTACATCTTTAATCTCTTAAAAGGTAGAACTTGATTTTCTAATTAATAGAAAAAGCTTTAGAAGCTATTCAAGGGCTGCCATAGGTGTTCTTGGTGTGGACAAGCTAGAGGGACAACATCCGTGTCCTCAAGACGAATCTCAAAGCCAGCAGACATCGCAGTAGTGCATCAAGAGGTTAGTGTAATCGTTCTTGATTTAATCTAGGGTTCTAAAATTAATCTGATTAATTTTAAAATCTTAAATGGCAAATACAGATCCAAAAACATATTAAAAGAGTTTTAATATGTTGTTTATCATTGAAATCAAATAGATAAAAATAAATCTTGCATGATGCATGTGACCCTAGGTGAAAATTTTTGAATTCAATGGTATAAACTTGTGTTTTTCACACTTCCGTTCCTTCAGTGGACCCAGTCTCCTTAACGCTATATAGAATGGTACCAACCGAACTAAAAGAATTGAAAGTGCAGTTGCAAGAGCTGCTTGACAAGGGCTTTATCCGCCCAAGTGCGTTACCTTGGGGAGCGCCAGTGTTGTTTGTAAAGAAGAAGGATGGCACTCTTTGGTTATGCATTGACTATCGACAGCTGAATAAGGTAACAATAAAGAACATATACCCATTGCACCACATTGATGACTTATTTGATCAGTTGAGGGGTGCAGTTGTGTTCTCCAAAATTGACCTGAGATCAGGTTATTATCAGCTGAAAGTACAAGAGCAGGGTATTTCTAAAACTACCTTTAGAACTCGCTATGGCCATTATGAGTTCTTGGTTATGCCATTCGGGTTAAGTAATGCTCCGGCTACTTTTATGGATCTGATGAACACTATCTTTAGACCATACCTCGACCAGTTTGTTGTGGTATTTATAGATGATATATTGGTTTATTCGAGGAATGCAGAAGAGCATGACAGACATCTGTGCATTGTACTGCAAACTTTGAGGGAGAAACAGCTATATGCCAAATTGTCGAAGTGTGAATTTTAGCTGGAAGAAATGTCTTTCTTGGGGCATGTAGTATCGGTAGATGGTATTAAGGTAGATCCTAGCAAGATAAAAGCTGTCCTTAATTGGAAGCCACCCAGAACTATTACAGAGATTCGCAGTTTCCTGGGGTTAGCTGGATACTACTGCCATTATAACACCCCTATTTGCATAGCCTGGTATATTTCACTATTCCGATGACCGGTATCGGTCCGGACAATTAAGGGGATTAGAACCATACTTAAGACAACTAGATAAGCCTTGAACACAAATAATTAGTAATTGTCAATTAGTTAAGTATAAATAAGAAAAGGAGAACATAAGAAGTTAAATGAGCCGAGAGTCACAATGATGGGTGACCTTCTTGGGAGGGACTGCGAAGTCAATTTAAAGTCAAATTTTGAATCGTAAAATGTGACGCCGCGGTCCTTAGGACTATTGTGAACACAGTGGAAAAGAGAAAATCACAAAAAAGAATTGTTAAGCTAGTCAAAAAATTAGGTCAGGGAGCCGGAATAAATATTGAATTATTTGCAAACCAGGATGAACCAGTGAGGGGCAATTTGGTCAATTGACCCCGAGTGCTGACTCCTAACCTAACTGTTAAATAAAATTGGAGAAAAGAAAATTTTGGAGTCGGGAATTAAATTAAAGAACTAATGAAAAAAAAAGGGAAAAGAAAAGAAAAAGCTAATTACATCACTTTATGACATCAAAATGATGTCAAAATTGATTTTTAATTTCCCACCATATTTGACTAATTCAATTATATAAAGTAACCATAAAAGGCATAAAAATTAAAAAGGAAAGTAACCCTTCTCTTACCTCAAAGTTTTGGCAGCCATAGCTCTCCCTAAGCTCCACTATTGTTCCTCTATGAAAGCTTGAGTATAAGCTTATAAACACCCATTTAACCCTACCTTGCCCCAAATTCTCCCATAAAAACTTGTTAACCTCACTTGAGAAAAGATTGATCACAAAGGAAAGAGGAAAAGAAGAAGGAAATTGAAGATTTAGCATCCAAATTGAAGTTAGTGATTTAAGTTGCAAAATTTAGTTTGTTAATTGTGTTTAGAGCTTAACTAACTTAGAAATAAACTTAAAATGAAAAGAAAACATTTGTGGAGGACCAAAGGGAATTTCGGCCAGCCTATGAAGGGGGATGAATTGCATGAGTTTGATTGCATGAAACTTGTTAGAATGCTTGAATGAGATGTAAGAGTATGTTAAGATGTGTTGAATCAATCAAATGTAACAATTAGTGTGAATTAGGGTTTTGCACTTAGGGTTTAGGAGATAAAATTTGGAGAAATGGTGAAATGATGTGTTTGACCTAGTTTGAAGTGGGAAATGGTCATTTGTGACCAAATGATGTATGTTGGAAGTGTTTGAATTGAGGTTAAATTTGGATTCAATGTGGTCATGCTGCAGGCAGTAGGACCAAGGTCCCTTTGAGGGACCAAAACTAAAAATTTACTAGTCCAATTGGTATGAGACCAAGTGGGAATGAAAATAGACGCAAAATAACACAATTTTCATTTAGGAATCATGCCCAAAAAGTGACCAAAACCTAGTGAACAAATTGACCAAATCCGGAAATTCTTAGTCTGACCTGTACAAACTGACCAAATGAATAGTGTTTGTTCTTCTTGCCATAATGTGAGCTAGGCAGGTCTAAATGACCTGAAATTTTACCAGAGGACAGATGAGATATAGACCTAAAATATTTATGTAGAACACAAACCTAAATTGTACCATTAACCAAGTCATTTGGCCACCCAAATTTGGTGACCTAAAACTGCCATAACTAGAATTTGCCCAGAAATCTGGGTTAAGTCCAATTCGGCAACCATGGTTCAAATGGCTATAACTTGAGCTACAAAACTCCAATTGGAGTGATTCAAAAAGGAGAATAAACTTAAGACAATAGGGAATATTTTCTATGCTGAAAGTTTTGCCAAATTCTAACAGTAAAATGACCAATGGAATAGTGCAACTTAAGACACCAAAACTGAAAATTTGCAAATTTGCCTAAAAGACTTAGAATTTTAGTAAACAACCAAAACCAACAAATTTAGTGATCAAAATGTGGTATGTGGGTAAAGTTAGAATTGCCATACCTATTAAGCCTTAGAAATTCAACAAATTGACTTGAATAGTGTAGTGAATAGTAACCCCTAAACACAAAATTTAAAGAACGTCAAGATTAGCACATTAGAGCTAGGTGAAAGTGAATTTAAAATTATTTTCTGATTTATGCTAAGTTATGATATTGAAACACTGTGAAAATGTGTGTTTCAATGAAAAATAACACCGAAAAAGAACCCGAGGAATCGAGTAAAGGCCAATAGGCGACTTACTTAAGGTTTGTGCACAACGTATAAATTCTGAAAATTATCTTCTGCATATTGTTTTGAACAATTCGAAATATTGAATTTTGACATCATTGTGATGAAATGTTTATTAAGCTTTTGATTTAAATTGTTGGAAGTTAATTGTGTATATTTGAGTTGGCATAAATTTTTAGTAAATTGTTAAGATAAGTTTTGAAACCACAGTGTCATGACCATATATTTGAACACCTCACTAGCATGACTGGTGGGGGTAATCAGTTTTGAATTTTGATTCCTTCTCCGGCTAAAGTGTTGAGGTGTGTGCTAGTAGAAGAAGGAATTGAATGGATATCCATATATTTGAGCTATCTAGCCTTGTGATGTTACTTCTCCTTAGCCTCTGGCTATTGAAATTATATTTGTTTCGAATGGCATGATAGAACTATGGGTTTTATGAAATGTGTTTTGATACTTTGAAATGAAATTGTTTGGATTAAAATCTCATAATTCATGTTATGTATTTAATTATCATGTTCAGTCAAATTTTTGAATAAATATGATTTAAATTCTGCATAAAGATTATTTTAGTATGTTGTGCACCACTGAGTCCTAGTACTCAGCAATGGCTGTTATTGCTGTCGCAGATTTAGAGACTAGAGGAGCAGCAGATTGAGCTGCTGAGGACAGAGGAGCTACCTGCTTGAAGTTATATCGAGTATATTTTATACCCTAATTGTAGAAATTTATTTTGATGTATGTAATGTACATAATTGTATGGACATGTAAAACTTGTCTTGAGCAGGTTGTACAAAGTTTGTATAAAGTTTGTAATAAATTTTAGTTTGCATTTTCCTAATGTAAATTTTTAGTATGATGTATGTAGATTGTCTATCTTTAATGAAATATGAGTGAATGAAATTGATTGATAGTATTTTTATGATTATTGAAATTTTTTTTCGAAATTGAGAAATGAGGATTGCTGAATTTTGAAATATGAGAAATTGATTGAGATTGATTGTGAAATTGAAGAAGTGGTTGAAATAAATAATTGGAAGTGCTTTTTACAGGTATTTATATATAGATTGTCTATCTTTAATGAAATATGAGTGAATGAAATTGATTGACAGTATTTTTATGATTATTAGAATTTTTTTTGGAAATTGAGAAATGATTATTGTTGAATTTTGAAATATGAGAAATTTGTTGAGATTGATTGTGAAATTGAAGAAGTGGTTGACATAAATAATTGGAAGTTCTTTTTACAGGTATTTGAAGAAGTGCTTTCTCAAAATACAGACGGCACTCTGCCGAAATTTTTATAAAATTTGCGAAAAAATAAAATGGGCCAAAAATTTTAACTAGTTTTCAAGTTTAATTAAATGTTTTAATACCTATTAGAAAATGCTCAACACTTATCAAAAGGAAGAAAATTATTTTAAAATCCCTTGCAGGGTACTTAATGAGTTATCAGTAGGTGAAGTTCGGTGGTTCATTAGGTATTCTACGGGATCATGTTATGCCTTACAGAGGGGTAAGGTGTGACATGTTTTAATGGTATCAGAGCAAATTTTTGAAGTACATTTTAACTTGAGAATTTGTGTCTTTCCTTGTTAAGTACAACTGCTCAATGTCCATATTTGTTACATACAGTGCATTACATCCTAAATATGAACTAATGGAGGGAAATCTCCATGTGTTACTTGTTCAGGAGAACTGAAATGGAAGAAGGGGATCGCTCAGTCGAGCTATCTGTTGAAGCTGAGGCACAAGGGGAAGCCCGACTTTCTGAGAATGTCGATGGATCAAAGACCACCCCACAAATGCCGTAATTTCTGCAGTTTATGCAAAGCAGATGGTCAGAATGTTTCAATGAATGGCTGGGGGTATGCTTGCTCAAGCTCCACCACAGACACCTGTGGCACAACCACTGCTTCCAGCCAGACAGTATGATAAGTTATTGAAGTATGGGGCTACTGAATTTAAGGGTACAGTGGACCCTTTAGAGGCAGAGCAATGGCTTGAAAGGATGGATAGAGAATTTAAGAAGCTGCACTGCTAAGATGAACTGAAGTTTGAATATTCTGTGTCACTACTGCAAGGGGATGCGTATGATTGGTGGAAGACCATCCCTCATAGCTTAACTGAACCACCAGTACTGACCTGGGATGATTTCATTAGAGAATTCAGATAAAAATACGTCCTAGATGCATATGTGGATCAAAAGTTACAAGAATTTCTAAGTCTGAAACAAGGGAGTAAATCAGTGGCAGAGTATGAGAGGGAGTTCTCCCGTTTAAGTCACAATGCTGGGAGTCTCCTTTCTACCAACAAGGAATGGTGCAAGAGATTTGAGACTGGTTTGAAGCCCAGTTTGAGAATGCAAGTAGTGGTATTCAGGCACAGCAATTTTTCAGAACTCGTGTCTTAAGCACTTGACTTGGAGAGAATTGAATCAGAAGTAACCCCAGTAAAAGAAAAATCAGAGAAAGCTGTGAAATCAGAAAAAAGATAAGGGGGAAAAGTCAGTAGAGCCAAGTTCTGGTGGTACCTCTGGAAAGAAGAAGAAATTTAGTGGACCCAACAGGGGTCGAGGTGGAAGATTTGGAAGGGGTCGATTCTCTGGACAGAGACCCCCTAGGTTTGGTCAGCAGTCGAGCAAGGGTTCATATCCTGCCCGCCCCTGTGAGACTTCTGGCAAGATTCATGGAGGAGAATGCTATTGGGCCACTGGAGCCTGTTTTAACTATGGAGGCAAGGGCCATCTTGCTAAAGACTGCACTACTGCTCCGAGATACGGTCCAGCTCCTATGACTGCTAAAGGATCTATTCAGAGTCCTGCTTCCAGAAATTCACAACCAGTTGGTAGAGGAAGAGGCACAGGTAGAGGCACTGCTTTTGGCAGTCGGGCACTATTGGTCAGTCAGCACAAGGAAGTGCGTCAGCTAGAGTCTACACAATGAGACAGCGAGAAGAGGCTGAAACTTCTGATGTTGTAGCTGGTACATTCTCTATCTCTGATCAAGAAGTATTTGTGTTGTTTGATCTGGGTTTAACCCATTCATATGTTAGTGCTAGCATAGTCAGTTCACTTGTTATTCCATGTGTCCAAATGGGTTTTGAAGTGCTAGTAACTAGTCTGTTAGGACAAGAGGTTCAGGTTAATAGAATTTATAGAGACTATCCTTTGGTGATCCAAGGACATGTTTTCCTATCAGATTTGATTGAAATGCCCTTCAGAGAGTATGATATCATCTTGGGCATGGATTGGTTAGCCAGGCATCACGCCATGATTGACTGTAGACTGAAGACAGTCACTTTTGGTCTCCCTCTGTAGGGTGATGTGGTAATATATGGGGAGAGGCATTTACTACCATCAAACATCATTTCGTCTACACTAGCCAGAAGGATGATCAGAAAGGGGTGTGAAGCATACTTGGCACATGTAATAGACGCCCAATTGGGGAGTCCAGCACTGAGGGACATCCCTACGATATGTGACTTTCCGGATGTGTTTCCTGATGAATTGCCAGGGTTACCTCCAGAAAGAGAGGTGCAGTTTGAGATTGATGTTATGTCTGGTGTAGACCCAATCTCCATAACGCCATATAGAATGGCACCAGTAGAATTGAAAGGGTTGAAAATACAGTTGCAAGAGCTGCTTGACAAGGGCTTTATCCGCCCTAGTGTGTCACCTTGGAGAGCACCAGTGTTGTTTGTAAAGAAGAAGGATGGCACTCTCCGGTTATGCATTGACTATCGGCAGTTGAATAAGGTGACAATAAATAACAGATACCCATTGCCCCGTATTGATGACTTGTTTGATCAGTTAAGGGGTGCAGCTGTGTTCTCCAAAATTGACCTGAGATCAGGTTATTATCAGCTGAAAGTACAAGAGCAGAGTATTGCTAAAACTGCCCTCAGAACCCGCTATGGCCATTATGAGTTCTTGGTCATGCCATTCAGGTTAACTAATGCTCCGGCTGCTTTTACGGATCTGATGAATACTATCTTCAGACCATACCTTGACCAGTTTGTTGTGATATTCATAGATGATATATTGGTCTATTCGATGAATGCAGAAGAGCATGATAGACATCTGTGGATTGTACTGCAGACTTTGAGGGAGAAACAGCTATATGCCAAATTGTCAAAGTGTGAATTTTGGCTGAAGGAAATATCTTTCTTGGGGCATGTAGGATCGGAAGAGGGCATCAAGGTAGATCCAAGTAAGATTGAAGTTGTCCTTAATTGGATGCCACCCAGAAATATCACGGAGATTCGCAGTTTTCTGTATTTAGTCGGATACTACCGTCGGTTTGTGAAGGGATTCTCCATGTTGGCATCTCCATTGACCAAGCTGCTTAGAAAAGATGTGAAATTTCAATGGACGGATAAATGCTAACAGAGTTTTGATGAATTGAAGAAATGTTTGACTGAAGCTCTAGTCCTTACTTTACCTACTTGGGGTAAAGAATACACAGTATATAGTGCTTCTCACAATGGGCTAGGTTATGTATTGATGCAAGATCGAAATGTCATTGCCTATGCATCACGCCAGCTAAAACCGCATGAGAGGAATTATCCGACAAATGATTTGGAGCTTGCAGCTGTTGTGTTTGCTCTTAAGATCTGGAGACACTATTTGTATGGGGAAAAGTGTTACATCTACACAGATCATAAGACTTTAAAGTATTTGGGCACTCAGAAGGAGTTGAATTTGAGACAGAGGAGATGGTTAGAGTTGATAAAAGACTATGATTGTCTGATAGACTATCAGCCAGGGAAAGCTAATATTGTGGCTGACGCCTTAAGTCGCAAGACTATGGCAAGTCTACAGGTTACTCCTTTGTCTATGGTACATGAGTTGAGATCATTAGATGCCCGCTTAGAGATTAGTGATGAGGGGCAGACAGCAGTTGCATGGCATGTACAGCCAGTATTGAGTGATCGATCGTAATGGTCGCCGTAATGATCGAAGTATCGGTTATTGGAAGAAGTCCGACAGGGCAAGAAACCAGAATTCTTAATCAGAGATGATGGTCTACTGCTACACTAGGGCGGAATGTGTGTTCCTAATGATGTTGAATTGAGGAAGTTCATTTTGAAGGAAGCACATGAGTCTCCTTTTACCATGCACCCTGGTGGCACAAAAATGTATAAGGGGGCTAAAGGAGCATTACTGGTGGATGGGTATGAAAAGAGATGTGGCAGAGTTTGTTTCTAAATGCCTAACTTGTAAGCAAGTGAAGGCAACGCATCAAGTACCCGCTGGGTTGTTACATCCACTACCAGTACCAGAATGGAAATCGGAGAGAATAACGATGGATTTTGTGATGGGACATCTGAGGGCACATAAGAGTCATGATGTAGTTTGGGTCATTATTGACAGATTGACCAAGTCTGCTCATTTTCTTCCAGTTCGGATGGACTACAGTTTAGAAAGATTGGCCAAGTTGTAAATTGATGAGATAGTGAAACTGCATGGAGTGCTAGTATCCATCGTATCAGACAGAAATCCTAGGTTCACTTCAAGATTCTGGGGTAGTCTTCAGAGAGCCCTATGAACTAGAATGAACTTCAGTACTGCATTCCTCCCACAGATAGATGGCCAGTCTGAGAGGGTAATTCAGATCTTGGAGGACATGCTACGGGCTTGTGTGATTGAATTTGAGAGCAGTTGGGACATACACTTGCCTTTGATTGAGTTAGCTAACAACAATAGCTACCAATCAAGCATTGGAATGCCTCCATATGAAGCTTTGTATGGTAGAAAATATAGAACCCTGTTGTATTTGGATGATGTGGGTGAAACAAAGATGACTGGGCCAGAAATTGTTCAGCAAACTGAAGAGAAAATCAGATTGATCAGAGATTGACTTAAGACTGCATCAGACCGTCAGAAGTCCTACATTGATTTAAAGAGAAGAGATATTGAGTATACAGTGGGTGAGAAAGTATTCCTCAACATTTCCCCTTGAAAGAGAATTATGAGATTCGGCAGAAAGGGGAAACTGAGTCCTCGTTTTATTGGGCCATATGAGGTTTTGGAAAGAGTGGGTCCTTTGGCATATCGATTGGCACTACCTCCAGAGTTAGAGAAGATACATAATGTCTTCCATGTATCTATGTTGAGGAGGTATCGATCAGACCCATCTCTTGTACTACCAGTAGAGGAAATCGAAGTGAATTCAGACCTCACATATGAGGAAGAACCCATAGAGATTCTGGCTTGTGAGGTGAAGCAGCTACGGAACAAGCAGATACCATTAGTAAAAGTGTTGTGGAACCATCATTTGGGCCAAGAAGCTACTTGGGAACGAGAGGAGGACATGAGGAGATAGCACCCACAGCTATTCAGAGATTGATACCAGGTAAAATTTCGAGACGAAATTTATTTAAGGGGAGGGAGAATTGTAACACCCCTATTTGCATAGCCTGGTATATTTCACTATTTCGGTGACCGGTGTTGATCCAGACAATTAAGGGGATTAGAACAATACTTAAGACAACTAGATAAGCCCTTAACACAAATAATTAGTAATTGTCAATTAGTTAAGTATAAATAAGAAAAAGAGAACATAAGAAGTTAAATGAGCCAAGAGCCACAATGATGGGTGACCTTCTCGGGAAGGACTGCGAAGTCGATTTAAAGTCAAATTTCGAACTGTAAAATTTGACGCCGCAGTCCTTAGGACTATTGTGAACACAATGGAAAAGAGAAAATCACAAAAAAGAATTATTAAGCCAGTCAAATAATTAGGTCAGGGAGCCGAAAGAAATATTGAATTATTTGCAAACTGGGTTAAACCGGTGAGTGGCAATTTGGTCAATTGACCCCGAGACCTGACTCCTAACCTAACTGTCAAATAAAATCGGAGAAAAGAAAATTTTAAAGAACTAATGAAAAAAAAGGGAAAAGAAAAGAAAAAGCTAATTACATCACTTTATCACATCAAAATGATGTCAAAATTGATTTTTAATTTCCCACCATATTTGACTAATTCAATTACATAAAGTAACCATAAAAGACATAAAAATTAAAAAGGAAAATAACCCTTCTCTTACCTCAAAGTTTTGGCAGCCATAGCTCTCCCTAAGCTCCACCATTGTTCCTCTATGAAAGCTTGAGTACAAGCTTATAAACACCCATTTAACCCTACCTTGCCCCAAATTCTCCCATAAAAACTTGTTAACCTCACTTGAGAAAAGATTGATCACAAAAGAAAGAGGAAAAGAAGAAGGAAATTGAAGATTTAGCATCCAAATTGAGGTTAGTGATTTAAGTTGCAAAATTTAGTTTATTAGTTGTGTTTAGAGCTTAACTAACTTAGAAATAAACTTAAAATGAAAAGAAAACATTTGTGGAGGACCAAAGGGAATTTCGGCCAGCCTATGAAGGGGGATGAATTGCATGAGTTTGATTGCATTAAACTTATTAGAATGCTTGAATGAGATGTAAGAGTATGTTAAGATGTGTTGAATCAATCAAATGTATCAATTAGTGTGAATTAGGGTTTTGCACTTAGGGTTTAGGAGACAAAATTTGGAGTAATGGTGAAATTCGGATTCAATGTGGTCATGCTGCAGGCAGCAGGACCAAGGTCACTTTGAGCGACCAAAACTTGAAATTTACAAGTCCAATTGGTATGAGACCAATTGGGAATGAAAATAGACACAAAATGACACAATTTTCATTTAGGAATCATGCCCAAAAAGTGACCAAAACCTGGTGAACAAATTGACCAAATCTGGAAATTCTCAGTCTGACCTGTACAAACTAACCAAATGAATAGTGTTAGTTTATTTGGCCATAACATGAGCTAGGTAGGTCTAAATGACCTGAACTTTTACCAGCGGATAGAAGAGATATAGACCTAAAACTTTTATGCAGAACACAAATCCAAATTATGCCACTAACCAAGTCATTTGGCCACCCAAAGTTGGTGACCTAAAACTGCCAGAACCAGAATTTGCCCAGAAATCTGGGTAAAGTCCAATTCGGCAGCCATGGTTCAAATGGCTATAACTTGAGCTACAAAACTCCAATTGGAGTGATTAAAAAAGGAGAATAAACTTAAGACAATAGGGAACATTTTCTATGATGAAAGTTTTGCCAAATTCTAACAGTAAAATGACCAATGAATAGTGCAATTTAAGACACTAAAACTGAAAATTTGCAAATTTGCCTAAAAGACATAGAATTTGAGTAAACAGCCAAAACCAACAAATTTAGTAACCAAATTGTGGTATGTGGATAAAGTTGGAATTCCCAAACCTATTAAGCCTTAGAAAGTCAACAAATTGACTTGAATAGTGTAGTAAATAGTAAACCCAAAACACAAAATTAAAAGAACATCAAGATTAGCACATTAGAGCTAGGTAAAAGTGAATTTAAAATCATTTTTGGATTTATGCTAAGTTATGATATTGAAACACTGTGAAACTGTGTGTTTCAGTGGAAAAGAACACCGAAAAAGAACCCGAGGAATCGAGTAAAGGCCAAGAGGCGACTCACTTAAGGTTTGTGCACAACGTATAAATTCTGTAAATTATCTTCTGCATATTGTTTTGAACAATTCGAAATATTGAATTGTGACATCATTGTGATGAAATGTTTATTATGCTTTTGATTTAAATTGTTGGAAGTTAATTATGTATATTTGAGTTGGCATAAATGTTTAGTAAATTGTTAAGATAAGTTTTGAAACCACAGTGTCATGACCATATATTTGAACACCTCACTAGCATGACTGGTGGGGGTAATCAGTTTTGAATTTTGATTCCTTCTTTGGCTGAAGTGTTGAGGTGTGTGCTAGTAGAAGAAGGAATTGAATGGATATCCATATGTTTGAGCTAGCTAGCCGTGTGAAGTGACTTCTCCTTAGCCTCTGGCGATTGAGATTATATTTGTTTCGAATGGCATGATATAACTGTGGATTTTATGAAATGTGTTTTGATACTTCGAAATAAAATTGTTTGGATTAAAAACTCATAATTCATGTTTTGTATTTAATTCTCATGTTCAAACCATTTGAATAAATGTGATTTAAATTCTGCATAAAGATTATTTTAGTATGTTGTGCACCACTGAGTCCTAGTACTCAACGATGGCTGTTATTGCTCTCGCAAATTTAGAGACTAGAGGAGCAGCAGATTCAGCTACTGAGGATAGAGGAACTACCTACTTGAAGTTATATCGGGTATATTTTATACCCTGATTGTAGAAATTTATTTTGATGTATGTAATGTACATAATTGTATGGACATGTAAAACTGGTCTTGAGCAGCTTGTACAAAGTTTCTATAAAGTTTGTAATAAATTTTAGTTTAGATTTTCCTAATGTAAATTTTTAGTATGATGTATATAGATTGTCTATCTTTAATGAAATATGAGTGAATGAAATTTATTGATAGTATTTTTATGATTATTGGAATTTTTTTTGGAAATTGAGAAATGAAGATTATTGAATTTTGAAATATGAGAAATTGGTTGAGATTGATTGTGAAATTGAATAAGTGGTTGAAATAAATAATTGGAAGTGCTTTTTACAGGTGTTTGAAGAACTGCTTTCTCAAAATATAGACGGCACTTTTGTCGAAATTTTTATAAAATTTGCGGAAAAATAAAATGGGCCAACAATTTTAACTAGTTTTCAACTTTAATTAAATGTTTTAATACCTATTAAAAAAATGCTCACCACTTATCAAAAGTAATAAAATTGTTTAAAAATCCCTTGTAGGGTATTTAATGAGTTATCGGTAAGTGAAGTTTGGCAGTTCATTAGGTATTTTACGGGATCATGTTATGTCTTATAGAGGGGTAAGGTGTGATAGCCATTTTGTGAAAGGATTCTCCATATTGGCATCTCCATTGACCAAGCTGCTTAGGAAAGATGTGAAATTTCAGTGGACGGATAAATGCCAACAGAGTTTTGATAAATTGAATAAATGTTTGACTGAGGCTCCAGTCCTGACTTTACCTACTCCGAGTAAAGAATATACCATTTGCAGTGACGCTTGTCACAATGGGTTAGGCTGTGTACTGATGCAAGACCGGAATGTTATTGCTTATGCATCACGCCAACTAAAACCGCATGAGAGGAACTATCCAACCCATGACTTAGAGCTTGCAGCTATTGTGTTTGCACTATTTGTATGGGGAGAAATGCTACATCTACACAGATCATAAGAGTTTGAAGTATTTGGGCACCCAGAAAGAGTTGAATTTGAGACAGAAGAGATGGTTAGAGTTGATAAAAAACTATGATTGTCTGATAGACTATCAGCTAGGGAAAGCTAATGTTGTGGCTGATGCCTTAAGTCGCAAGACTATGGCAAGACTACGGGTTACTCATTTGTCTATGGTACATGAGTTAAGATCACTACATGCCAGCTTAGAGATTAATGATGAGGGGCAGACAGCAGTTGCATGGCACGTACAGCCAGTGTCGATTGATCAGATTAGAATGGCTACTCAGAATGATCAGAAGTATCAGAGGCTGTTGGAAGAAGTCCAGCAGGGCAAGAAACCAGAATTCTCAATAAGAGATGATGGTCTATTGCTACACCAGGGGCAGAATGTGTGTTTCTAATGATGTTGATTTGAGGCAGATCATTTTGAAGGAAGCACACGAGTCTCCGTTTGCTATGCACCCTGATGGTATAAAAATGTATAGAGGGCTAAAGGAGCATTATTGGTGGATGGATATGATGAGAGATGTGGCAGAGTTTGTTTTCAAATGCCTAATTTGTTAGCAAGTGAAGGCAGAGCATCAAGTACCAACTGAGTTGTTACATCCACTACTAGTGCCATAATGGAAATGGGAGAGAATAACTATGGATTTTGGGATGGGACTTCTGAGGACACAGAAGAGTCAAGATGCAGTTTGGGTCATTGTTGACAAACTAACCAAGTCTGCTCATTTTCTGCCATTACGGATGGACTATAGTCTAGAAAGATTGGCTAAGTTGTACATTGATGAGATAGTAAGACTGTATGGAGTGCCAGTATCCATCGTATCTAACAGAGATCCTAAGTTCACTTCTAGATTCTGGGGTAGTCTTCATAGAGCCTTAGGAACTAGATTAAACTTTAGTATGGCATTCGACCCACAAACCGATGGCTAGTCTAAAAGGGTAATTCAGATTTTGGAGGACATGCTACAGGCTTGTGTGATTGAATTTCAGGGCAGTTGGGATGCACACTTGCCTTTGATGGAGTTTACTTACAATAATAGCTACCAATCAAGCATTGGGATGCCTCCATATGAAGCTTTGTATGGCAGAAAATGTAGAACCCCGTTGTGTTGGGATGACATGGGTGAAAGGAAGATGATTGGGCCCGAAATTGTTCAGCAGACTGAGGAGAAAATCAGGGTGATCAGAGATCGACTTAAGACTGCATCAGACCATCAGAAGTCCTATGTTGATATGAAGAGAAGGGATATTGAATATGTATTGGGTGACAAAGTATTCCGCAAGGTTTCCCCTTGGAAGAGGATTATGAGATTTTACAGGAAGGGGAAATTGAGTCCTCGTTTCATTGGGCCTTATGAGGTTCTGGAAAGAGTGAGTCATTTGGCATATCGTTTGGCACTATCTCTAGAATTAGAGAAGATACATAATATCTTCCATGTGTCCATGTTGAGGAGTTATAGATCAGACCCATCTCATGTACTACCAGTAGAAGAAATTGAAGTGAATCCAGACCTCACATATGAGGAAAAACCCATAAAGATTCTGGCTTATGAGGTGAAGCAGCTACAGAACAAGCAAATACCATTGGTGAAGGTGCTGTGGAACCATCATTCGGGCCAAGAAGCTACTTGGGAACGAGAGGAGGACATGAGGAGACAACACCCACAGCTGTTTAGAGATTGATACCAGGTAAAATTTCGAGATGAAATTTATTTTAAGGGGGGGGGGGGAGAATTGTAACACCCCTATTTACATAGCCTGGTATATTTCACTGTTTCGGTGACTGATGTCGGTCTGGATAATTAAGGGAATTAGAGCCACACTTAAGACAACTAGATAAGCCCTGAACACAAATAATTGGTAATTATCAATTGGTTAAGTATAAATAAGAAAAACATAACACAAGAAGTTAAATGAGCCGAGAGTCGCAACGATGGGTGACCTTTTCGGGATGGATTGTGAAGTCAATTTAAACTCAAATTTTGAACCTTAAAATGTGACGCCGCGGTCCTTGAAGGAACGGAAGCGTGAAAAACACAAGATTATACCATTGAATTCAAAAATTTTCACCTAGGGTCACATGCACCATGCAAGATTTATTTTTATCTATTTGATTTCAATGATAAACAACATATTAAAACTCTTTTAATATGTTTTTGGATCTGTATTTGCCATTTAAGATTTTAAAATTAATCATATTAATTTTAGAACCTAGATTAAATCAAGAACGATTACACTAACCTCTTGATGTCTTTGCGTGTCTGCGCCTTTGAGATTCGTCTTGAGGACACGGATGTTGTCCCTCTAGCTTGTCCACACCAAGAACACCTATGGCAGCCCTTGAATGGCTTCTAAAGCTTTTTCTATTAATTAGAAAATCAAGTTCTGCCTTTTAAGAGATTAGAGATGTAAACAGGACACTAGAAACAATTTCTAGTGTTCTTAATTCAAGAGATTGATGGCTAATCTCTTTGAATTGATGAGAGATGAAGAGAAATAGCTGGAGGCTCAAAGTGGCGTGACAATTGAGAGGAGGCTGCTGGTTATGTTTTCTTTTCATAACCACACTTAAATAGCTAGGTTAACACATTAAACCCTAGCCACATGTCACCTTTTGATTAGCTCTAGGTTTAAGTGACCCAATCACATTGTGCCAAGTGTCAAACCTATATTTAATCTTGATTTTAATCATCTTACATGATTAAAAAACATTTGCCAAGCTTATGTGTTATGCCATGTGTCACCATCTCATGGTGCCACGTGTCACACTGTGAAATGACCAAAATGCCCATGTGTCTTAATTTTGAGTTCTTAACCCAAAATAATTATTTTCTTCTTCTAATTAATTTATATCAAATATAAATTAATTAATTAATCTCTATTAATTAATTTCTCATCAATTAAATTCATATTTAAACACTTTAAATATAAATTTAATTTATACTACACATCCAATAATCTAGATTTGGTTTCAAGTCATGCTAGGGACTTTGCAATTTAATTGCAAACCAAATCTATTTAATTAATCAATTAAACTCTTTAATTAATTAATTAAATCATATTTAAATAGGTGATAACTTGTGTATGTGTGTGACTTACTAGGCTCATCACTAATTGGCAATGAGACATGATATCAACTCTTAATATCATCAGAACTCTTTCTTACCATAAATGATTTCTCTAAATCATTTTATGAACCTCATAGACCATGGTTAACACCTAGCATAGCATGCCATGGCCACCCAATTAGTAATAAGGTTTACCTTAAATGAACCTATAATCATATGTTACCATGCACTAGAATCTCTCATTACAAAATCCCAACTCAAGTTGAGTCATGGTTTATGTCAAACTCCATTTGCTATGAATATTATGTTCTCTTTTAATTCCAGTTCTTGATTAAAAGATTTTCTCATCGAAACTCTTTTCGAATAAATCTATCTATCACGGCCGGGAACTTGAAACATCAATAACAATTAAATGAACATAGGATTTTATCTCTATTTACTTAGAGGAACAGATTCCATCTTGATCAACACCTATCTCCATATATAACTAGTAAGAGCCAACGCATGCCCATATACCCATACATAGTACAAGTATGAAAGCGATATCAAACTCAAACTACCTATATACAAGATAACAGTGCTATCTCGGTCTAAAGATTATATGCACTAATATGATTTATGACAAAACATTGACAAGAGTAAACTCCATGTGCTTGTCATAAGTGTCACCGGTTGACCTACTTATCATTTATAAGTGCCTATCATGTTTGTCATATGGCATGAGACTCACCATTCCATCTTATTTATATCTCATATAAATAACTTGGGAACAAACATGAATACAATCTTTACGGATAAGTCATGTCCTTATTATGAAGTATCCTCGATTGTGAACCTATTTATGATACTTTGTGCTAGAAATATTGTCACTCATATTCTTAACAACTTAAGAATAATATTTCTAACAAAATATCAATGGACCTTTTCTATTACACATAAATATATTATGTAAGCGGAAAAGTGGAAATGCCTTTTATTAATAAAATATATACAAGATACATACTAAATGATATGCTCTAGGGCATACTACTAACAATCTCCCACTAGCACTAGAGCCATTCATTTACAATACCTTAGACCCATCTTCTCAAGATGTCGGTCTAAGCGAGCTTGTGACAAAGGCTTAGTGATTGGATCAATGAATTTTGGTGATGTTATTTTCTGCATGGCTATATCGCCTTTGCCCAACTATATGTCGATAATGTGGTAGTGCCTTTCTATGTGTTTGGATTTTGGGTGAGACCTTGGTTCCTTAGCTTTGTATGACTACTCCATTGTTGTCACGATGTAATGGAGCTGACTCAATGGAAGGAACTCGTAAGTTACATCACGAACTTTTTATCCAAGCGACTTCTTTTGCGACATCGATGCGTGATATACTCGACCTCGATGAGTGGAATCTGCGATCGTGCTCTGTTTGGAACTCTTCCAATTGCACCTCCATTACAAATGAACACATATCCAGAGGTAGACTTTCTATCATCGATATCTGATTGGAAATCAGAATCAGTATAACCATCCAATTGCAAGTCTCCACCTCCATAAATCAAGAATAAATCCTTAGTTCTTCTCAAGTACTTAAGGATATTCTTGACAGCTATCCAGTGTTCCAAACCTGGATTGGATTGACACCTGCTAGTCAAACTAACAGCATATGCGATATCCGGCCTAGTACACAACATTGCATACTTTAAACTTCCAATAGCCGAAGCATATGGAATCCTGGCCATCTTATCTCTTTCTTCAGGTGTCTTTGGAGACATCTCTTTAGAAAAATGGATACCATGTCTCACTGGTAACAATCCTCTCTTGGAATCAAGCATGTTAAACCTCTTTAACACCTTTTTCCAAGTATATACTTTGGGATAAACCAATTATTCTTTTCGCTCTATCTCTATAGATGCGAATCCCAAGAATATAGGTTGCCTCCCCTAAGTCTTTCATGGAGAATGTATTTGACAACCATACCTTTATAGTCGTCAACATACGTATCATTACCCATCAACGAGATGTCATCTACATATAAGACAAGGAAAGTGATAGCACTGTCACTAACCTTCTTATATACACATGGCTCATCCTCATTTTTGATAAAACCAAAAGATTTAATGGCTTCATCAAAACGGATGTTCCAACTCCTCGAAGCTTGTTTCAACCCATAAATGGATCGCTTTAGCTTGCATACCTTGGAACCATCTTGAGATTCAAATCCCCTAGGTTGTTCCATGAAAATGTTTTCTTCAATGTATCCATTGAGAAAAGCTGTTTTGACATCCATCTGCCAAATCTCATAATCATAGTATGCAACTATTGCTAATAAAATCCTAATTGATTTAAGCATGGCAACGAAAGTCTCCTCATAGTCTATTCCTTGCCTTTGGCGAAACCCTTTCGCTACTAGCCTTGCCTTATAGGTCTCTACCTTTCCATCGAACCAATTTTCTTCTTGAAAACCCATTTGTTCCCTATAGGTACAATACCTTGGTGGGTCAACAAGCTCCCAAACTTGATTCTTATACATGGAATCAATCTCGGATTTCATAGCATCAATCCATTTTGAAGAGTCTCTATCTGATATTGCTTCTTCATAGGTAAGTGGATCATCTCCATGATCTACTTCTTCATGAGTAGACAACTCTTGTTCTTCTTCATGAAGAAAACCATATCTCAGTGGGTGAGATACCTGGTTGTTCTACGAGGAGCAGTGTAGATGTTTCATCAATGAGTATAGGTTGACTAGATGGATCTATATCCATCTAATCATTGGTTGGTCGAATTCTCCAATTCTAACTCTATTTGCCTTCTTTTGCCTCCTTCTTGAACAAACTATTGTTCAAGAAATGTCATCTCTACTTATCACAACCTTTTGTGAAGTAGGCAAATAAAAATAATATCCAAAACTATCTTTTGGATATCCAACAAATCGACCTTTTTCTGATCTGGTCTCCAATTTATCAGTGTTCAGCTTTTTGATATAAGCTGGACAACCCCAAATCTTAACATGCTTAAGACTTGGTTTTCTTCAATGCCATATCTCATAAGGTGTGGAAGCGATTTTGATGGAATCCTATTCGAACATACAAAGTGATTCTAATGCAAACCCCCAAAAGAAGATTGGCATATCAGTATAGCTCATCATACTACGTACCATATCCAATAGGGTACGATTTCTCCTTTCTGATACACCATTCAGCTGTGGCGTTCCTGGAGGAGTCAGCTGAGAAACAATGCCATGCTCTCTCAAGTATTCATCAATTTCTGAACTAAAATATACCCCTCCACGATCTGATCGAAGAGCTTTAATACTCTTTCCTGTTTGATTTTCTACTTCAGATTTAAATTCTTTGAACTTTTCAAAGGATTCATGTTTGTATTTCATCAAATACAAATACCCAAACCTTGATTTATCATCAGTAAAGATAATAAAATAATGAAAGCCCCCTCTAGCCATTTCTTTAAACGGACCACATACATCACTATGTATTAGTTCCAAAATATTTTCAGCTCTTAGCCCTTGTCCAACAAAGGGTGATCTAGTCATTTTGCCTTGAAGGCAAGATTCACAAGTTGGAGTAGGCTCAGAACCCAATGAGGATAAAATCCCCATTTTCTCCAATTTTGTAATCCTATCTTCTGCAACATGACATAACCTTAAGTGCCAAATATATTTTGAACTTGAGTTGGTTTTCACCATGGCATTGTATTCATTTAGATTACTATACTCTGGCCAATGGAAACACTTTCTTACTGGCAATGGAAACACTTTCCTGTTAGCAATGGAAACACTTTCCTGTTGGCAGTGGAAACACTTTCCTTTGCCTTTGTCAGCTTTGGTCTTTCCTTTCTGTTTAGCTATTTTCTTGGAAGGACCAGGAATCTGAAGTTTCTTTTTCTTATTACCCTTCTTTTTGTTGGACTTTCCAGCGGAAGAAGACGCAACCAAAGCTACCTCTTTTCCTTTATTGCCCAGCATATTATTTTGGGCAATAACTAGCATGTTGAGTAAACCAGCTAAGGTGCATTCCTGTTTAGTCATATGGAAATTTGTCACAAAATTCCCAAAAAACTCAGGAAGGGACTGAAGGATCAAATCCGTTTGTAGTTGGAAATCCATGTTGAAGTCAAGATGTTCCAACTGCTCAATCAGCCGAATCATCTTGTGGACATGATCCCCAACATTCTGTCCCTCAGACATCCTCATACGGAATAGCTGTCTAGATATCTCATACCTAGCATTCCTGCTGTGCTCACCATACAACTCTTGTAGGTGAAGGAGGATCTCACTCGCACTCTGCATGTTCTCATGTTGCTTCTGTAACTCATTACTCATGGAAGCAAGCATGTAACACTTAGCTCTCATAACATGCTCCTTCCACTTGTCCAAAGTTTCATGTTCCTCTTGTGTGGCCTCTGGAGGTAAGGGACCAGGAACATTTGAATCTAGAACATATCCTATATGTTCAAGGTTCAGGACAAGTTTCAAATTTCTTAGCCAATCAGACATTAGGTCCTGTCAACTGTTGTGATCAAGTATGCTTGCAAGGATATTGGATGGTTGTGTTTGTTTTGTGTTCATTTTTATCGAAAATTAAGCTGAGAAAATAACCAGATTAATTAGTAAATGTATCATGTAATTAACCAAAATGATTATGGTCTTTTAATCAAATTGGTCCTCCCACTAACTTAGCAATCCTACACTTCCAAAGTAGAAAACGGAAATCCTAGTTGGATGGATTTCTAGTGGGTGATTGAATTCTTATAATTCTATTGATCATCCTCACGTACATCCATAATTCGACTTACAATAAACTCTAAGTGAGCAACTCCTTGCCCATCACATCTCATGTGAGGTTCAATCCTTTACCTAGCCCCTAATGCTCAAAATCTTGTACATCCATTATTGACTTATCTTGCATTAGTTAAGTTGATCCCATTGAGCGAGAATTATGCAAATAATTTTAATGTCCTCAGGTACATCCAATATTGGCCACCAAACCATTTACATATTTACAACATCTCATGCTTAACAATTATTCTTAAGAAAATCTCTTAAATTAATTGCATCTCATGCAACTATTTAAAATTTCTTAAAATAATTGCCCCAATGGAGGGCTTATGTTATAATTACTTTAATTATAGCATTTCCAACTTAATCATTTGTTTGGAAGATTTTATAGCCATCCTAATTACTATTAAGGTCTCACTTTGCACATTATCCATTTAGCATGCATATATCATATAATTGCATACATTCACATACATCTCATGCATTCATGGATAAGCACTAAATATGGTATGATCATGGACTTTCTAAGGGATTCAATTCTGAGCCACCAAGAATTGAATCGGGCATTCCTAGGTGCATTTCATTCATTCATTTTACAAGAGTTGCTGAAGGAGTACATAATCAACACTTGATATTGAATTCCTCCCAGGTCCCACCAATGCTCTTGACCTCCTTGAACTTCTTGCAATCCAATATTACATAGTAATCCTTGGCATACCAAGGCGAATTTACAAGAACTTAAATAAATGAAATTACAACCCAAAAATTATTATAAACTTAATAATACATTCCCAAAATAAATTAAAATAAATTAATTAATTTACAATCCCAAAGAAACATAAAAGAAATAAATCCAATCACATTGGTATTTTATAGTCCATGATCATCCATCATGCATATCACTATTTAACAATTAAATAAAACATACATACTTAAATTAAATTGAATATCTCATATTCAACTTAAAAATCCAGATTTGAATATGATTCAAATAAATTTAAAAATTCATATTTGAATCTCATTCAAACAAATTTAAAAATTCATATTTGAATCACATTCAAACAACTTCAAAAATTCAGATTTGAATCACATTCAAACATTTTTTAAAAAATCAGATTTGAATCACATTCAAATATTTTTAAAAAAAATCAGATCTGAATTTTATTGAATCAATTTTAAAAAATCAGATTTAAATATGATTCAAACAACTTTAAAAATTCAGATTTGAATCACATTCAAACAACTTTTAAAATTCAGATTTGAATCACATTCAAACATTTTTTAAAATTCTGATTTGAATCATAATTTAATTGTGTGATTAAAACAACTAATTAAACACTTTAATTAGTCAAAGAATAGGCCTTAGATCATACAACAATTGCAGAATTAAAAGCCAAACCTTGAACCACCCATGGAACCATTGTTGCCTACACCATTGGTTGCTACTCAATGTGTGCCTCATCATCTCATGATCCAACCAGCAATGAATCTCTTTATCTCATGATCAAACACACAATTAAATTATATAATCAACAATCTAAATGGCAAATATAGTGGCTCTGATACCAATTGAAGGAACGGAAGCGTGAAAAACACAAGATTATACCATTGAATTCAAAAATTTTCACCTAGGGTCACATGCACCATGCAAGATTTATTTTTTATCTATTTGATTTCAATGATAAACAACATATTAAAACTCTTTTAATATGTTTTTGGATCTGTATTTGCCATTTAAGATTTTAAAATTAATCAGATTAATTTTAGAACCCTAGATTAAATCAAGAACGATTACACTAACCTCTTGATGTCTTTGCAGTGTCTGCGCTTTGAGATTCGTCTTCAGGACACCAGATGTTGTCCCTCTAGCTTGTCCACACCAAGAACACCTATGGCAGCCCTTGAATGGCTTCTAAAGCTTTTCTATTAATTAGAAAATCAAGTTCTGCCTTTTAAGAGATTAGAGATGTAAGCAGACACTAGAAACAATTTCTAGCGTTCTTAATTCAAGAGATTGATGGCTAATCTCTTTGAATTGATGAGAGATGAAGAGAAATGGCTGGAGAGGCTCAAAGTGGCGTGACAATTGAGAGGAGAGGCTGCTGGTTATGTTTTCTTTCATAACCACACTTAAATAGCTAGGTTAACACATTAAACCCTAGCCACATGTCACCTTTTGATTAGCTCTAGGTTTAAGTGACCCAATCACATTGTGCCAAGTGTCAAACCTATATTTAATCTTGATTTTAATCATCTTACATGATTAAAAACATTTGGCAAGCTTATGTGTTATGCCATGTGTCACCATCTCATGGTGCCACGTGTCAATGAAATGACCAAAATGCCCTGTGTCTTAATTTTGAGTTCTTAACCCAAAATAATTATTTTCTTCTTCTAATTAATTTATATCAAATATAAATTAATTAATTAATCTCTATTAATTAATTTCTCATCAATTAAATTCATATTTAAACACTTTAAATATAAATTTAATTTATACTACACATCCAATAATCTAGATTTGGTTTCAAGTCATGCTAGGGACTTTGCAATTTAATTGCAAACCAAATCTATTTAATTAATCAATTAAACTCTTTAATTAATTAATTAAATCATATTTAAATAGGTGATAACTTGTGTATGTGTGTGACTTACTAGGCTCATCACTAATTGGCAATGAGACATGATATCAACTCTTAATATCATCAGAACTCTTTCTTACCATAAATGATTTCTCTAAATCATTTTATGAACCTCATAGACCATGGTTAACACCTAGCATAGCATGCCATGGCCACCCAATTAGTAATAAGGTTTACCTTAAATGAACCTATAATCATATGTTACCATGCACTAGAATCTCTCTGTTACAAAATCCCAAAGGACTATTGCGAACACACAGTGGAAAAGAGAAAATCATAAAAAAGAATTGTTAAGCCAGTCAAATAATTAGGTCAGGAAGTCGGAAGAAATATTAAATTATTTGCAAATCGGGTCGAACCAGTGTGGGGCAATTTGGTCAATTGACCCTGAGAGCTGACTTCTTACCTAACTGTCAAATAAAGTCGGAGAAAAAAAAAATTAGAATCGGGAATTAAATTAAAGGACTAATAGAAAAAAAAAAAGAAAAAGGAAAAGTAAAAAGTGATGGCATCATGCATGACCTCATGCATGATGCAATAATTATTATAATTAAAATATATTTAATTTAAATTTGTCGTCTTTCTAAAGACATAAAAAAAAAGAAAAGAAAAGAAAAAAAAATAGAAGTCTTCATCTTCCATTCCTTGTCGTCCCATATCTCTCTCTCCCTCACCCTCACTTTCCTCGATTAAAGCTCATTTTGAGCTTCAAGAACTACTTGATCTAGCCATAAATCTCATAGTCCCCTTAATTAAACCTAGTCTTTTAGTCTTGAAAACAAGCTTGAACAAGAAAGAAAGAAGAAAAGAATAAGGGAATTGAAGATTGAAAATCAAAGGTTGAGGTTAGAAAGCAAACTTGACACTTTTACTTTGATTTTTACATTTTTAACTTATTGAACTTGGAAATAAACTTTAAATGAAATGAAAACAAGTATTGGGGGACAAAGTAAAATTTCGGCTAGCTTGTTAGGGTGTTGGATTTGATAGTGTTTAGTTAAACTAAACATGAATTAGAGCTTAAATAATGTTGAATATGTGATTAGTGTAATGATTTGATTAGGAATTAATGAATGGCATGAACTAGGATTTTGGCATCTAGGGTTTTCGAAGACAAAAAGGTGAGAAATTGTTAAATAATGTGTTGGACCTGGTTTGAGGTGAGAAATCGTCATTTGTGACCAATTGTAGTGTGTTAAAAGTATTTGAACCAAATGCAAATTCAGATTGCTTAGGGTCATGCTGCAGGTAGCAAGACCAAGGTCACTTTCAGGGACTAAAACTGAAAATTTACATGTCCAATTGGTGTGAGGCCAACTGGTACTGAAAATAGACACAAAATGGAACATATTTCATTTAGGAATCATGCCAAAAAAGTGACCAGAACCTAGTGAACAAATTGACCAAATCCGGACATAGGTAATATGACCTGTATAAAAAAGACCAAATGAACAATATTTGTTCATTTACCCATAACTTGAGCTAGGCAGTTCTAAATGGCCTAAAATTTTACTAGTGAAAAGCTGAGATATAGAGCTAAAACTTTTATGAAGAACACAAATCCAAACTATGCCCTTAACTAAGTCATTTGACCACCCAAAGTTGGTGACCTAAAACTGCCAGAACCAGTTTGGTGCTCAGAAATCTGGGTTAAGTCTAATCCGGCAGCCATGATTCAAATGACTATAACTTAAGCTACAAAATCCAATTAGAGTGATTCAAAAATGAGAATAAAGTTAAGACAATAAGGAACAATTTCTATGAAGAAAACTTAGCCAAATTCTAACAGCAAAATGACCAATGGAACAGTGCAACGTAAGACACCAAAACTGAAAATTTGTAATTTTGCCTAAAAGACCTAAGTTTTGAGAAAACAACCAAAACCAACAAAATTGGTGACCAAAATGTGGTATGTGAGGATAGTTGGAGTTCCCATACCTTTTAAGCATAAGAAAGTCAACATTTTGACTTGAATAGTACCATAAATAGTAACCACAACATGAAAATTTGCAAGAATCTAAGTTTAAACATATTGGAATTAGTTATGGGAAGTATTATGAAGCAAAGATACTGAGACACTATAAATTTTTTGTTTCAGTTGAAAAAGATCCGCAAGGGACAAAAGATTGAGTTAAGGCCTAGAGGCGACTCACATCAGGTTTGTGCACAATAAAACCTAGTTAAGCATTTTATCATTGAAAAATTGATTTAGTACGCATTATGAGTTTAAGAACTTTTGTGTTGCCACTTTGTGAATGAAAATGTAACTTTGGAAACTGATTTGATTTTTTGTAGGCAATATTTGAATAAATTGTTTTAAATTGATTTCGGATTCACACTTAGCATGACAGTGCCATATTATTCCCCCATTTATGGGGTTGAGATCGATTATTTTCCTCCCTCTCTGGTTTACCAGTTGAGGTTGTAGATCAGATGAGTACTCATTAGCTAGCTAGCCACCTCCCTCATTGATTTCGATTAGTGGGGCTGTAGATTGCTTTGTTGTGGTGTACAACGCGGCATTGATCAGAAATTTTGTGTCGTGGCTTAAGTTGTGTTTGAATTAGCAACACTGTGTTTGTTAAATTATTTGACCAAATTGTGCTATTATGAGTTTTGATAATTTGTGAAATGTGATTGTGAAATATTTAAATTGTGAATTTGTCAAGGAATTTTTTTTTTTGTACTGCATTTCAATTTTTATTGTGCACCACTGAGTATTTTTATACTCAGCGATAGCTTATTTTGCTGTCACAGATAAGGGCAAGGAAAAAGCAGCAGAGTGAGCTGCTGGATTGGCAAGAACTTTTTTTATCAACTTTGTACGGGTATTTATTTATACCCTTGTAATTATTTGATGTAAACATTATAATGTTTTATGTATCAATGTAAAGTTGAGCAGTTGTACAGTAACTTACAATAATGGTATTTTAGATTTTCTTTTTGTAAATTAAGATCTGAATATTAAATTAAATTTTAAATGCAATGTGAATGAAATGATGAAATATTTTGAGATGACAAACTTTGATTAAATTGTGGAATTGATTTGAGTTATGTTGAACTAAGTAATTTTGGTGGTTGGGAGTTGTGGAAACAAGTATTGGAAGTGTTTTTCACAAGTTTTTGAAGAACTGGTTTCTCAAAATACAGACGGCACACTGCCAAAATATTTATAAAATTACGAAAAAAATAAAATGGGACAAGAATTTCAAGAAGTTTTAAAACTTTGAATAAATGATTTTAATTCCTACCAAAAACACTCACCACTTCCAAAATGTAAGAAAATGGTTTCAAAATCCTTTGCAGTGCACTTAATGAATTATTGGTAGGTGAAGTTCGATAGTTCATTAAGTATTCTACGGGATCATGTTATGCCTTATAGAGGGGTATGGTGTGACAATATCATATTATTATAATCCATGAATGCATGAGATGTATGGGAATGTATGCAATTATATGATATATGCATGCTAATTGGATAATGTGCAAAGTGAGACCATAATAGTAATTAGGACGACCACAAAATCTTCCAAACAAATGATTAAGTTGGATATGCTATAATTAAAATAATTATAACATTGGGCCCTCCATTGGGGCTATTATTTTAAGAAATTTTAAATAGGTTCACATGATGCAATTAATTTAAGAGATTTTCTTAAGAATAATTATTAAGCATGAGATGTTGTAAATATGTAAATGGTTTGGTGGCCAATAATGGATGTGCCTGAGGACATTAAAATTATTTGCATATTTATTGGCTCAATGGGATCAACTTAACTAATGTAAGATAAATCAATAATAGATGTGCCAGAGATTTTGAGCATTGGGGACTATGTAAAGGATTGAACCTCACATGAGATGTGATGGACAAGGAGTTGCTCACTTATAATTTATTGTTATTCCAATAATGGATGTACCTAAGGATGATCAATAGGATTATAAGAATTTAATCACCCACTAGAAATCCATCCAACTAGCATTTCCGTTTTCTACTTTGGAAGTGTAGGATTCGCTAAGTTAGTGTGAGGACCAATTTGATTAAAAGACCATAATCATTTTGGTTAATTACTTGATACATTTACTAATTAATTTAGTTATTTTCTGCAGTTAATTTTCTGATAATAATGAGGGCAGAACAACCACCACCATCCAATATCCTTGCAAGCATACTTGATCGCAATAGGTTGACAGGACGTAATTTATCTGATTGGCTAAGAAATTTGAAACTTGTCCTAAACCTTGAACATATAGGATATATTCTGGACTCAAATGTTCCTAGTCCCTTACCTCCGGAGGCCACTCAAGAGGAACATGAAACTTTAGACAAGTGGTAGGAGCATGATATGAGAGCTAAGTCTTACATGCTTGCTTCCATGAGTAATGAGTTACAGAAGCAGCATGAGAACATGCAGAGTGTGAGTGAGATCCTCCTTCACCTACAAGAGTTGTATGGTGAGCACAGCAGGAATGCTACGTATGAGATATCTATATAGCTATTCCGCATGAGGATGTCTGAGGGACAGAATGTTGGGGATCACGTCCACAAGATGATTCGGCTAATTAAGCAGCTGGAACATCTTGACTTTAAAATGGTTTTCCAACTGCAGACGGATTTGATCCTTTAGTACCTTCCTGAGTCATTTGGTAATTTTGTAACAAATTTTCATATGACTAAAAAGGAATGCACCTTGGCTGGTTTACTCAACATGCTGATTATTGCCCAAAAGAATATGTTGGGCAATAAAGGAAAAAAAGTAGCTTTGACTGCATCTTTTTCTGCTGGAAAGTCTAACAAGAAGAAGGGCAATAAGAAAAAGAAACCTCAGATTCCTGGTCCTTCCAAGTAGATAGCTAAACAGATAGGGAAGACCAAAGCTGACAAAGGCAAAAGGAAAGTTTTTCCACTGCCATAATGATAGGCATAGGAATAGGAATTGCCTAGAGTATAGCCAATGGTAGCAGCTTGCGTTCTCGAGATGTTAGAGTCTGAATTGGCAATGGCTCAACTGTTGAAGCTTTAGCCATAGGATCTAAATGTTTTTACATGTCTGGACATGTTTTGTGTTTGGATAATATTTTATATGTACCTGATGCTTTTAAGAACATCATATATCTAGTTTGACTAGAAATGGCTATGACTTTCAGTTCACAGATGATGTTTGCAATATTTATTTTGAAAATAAATATGTTGGTTCGGGTTATATGAATGATGGTCTTTATTATTTGGATAATAATGACAAACACAAAATGAATGCAAGTATTTAAATGAATGCAATGCCATGGTGAAAATCAACTCTAGCTCAAAATATATTTGGCACTTAAGGTTAGGTCATGTTGTAAAAGATAGGATTGCAAAACTAGAGAAATTGGGGATTTTATCTTCATTGGGCTCTAAGCATACTCCAACTTGTGAATCTTACCTTCAAGGCAAAATGACTAGATCACCCTTTGTAGGACAAGGGCTAAGAGCTGAAAATATTTTAGAGCTAATACATAGTGATGTATGTGGTCCATTTAAAGAAATGGCTAGAGGTGGTTTTCATTACTTTATTACCTTTACTGATGATAAATCAAGGTTTGGGTACTTGTATTTGATGAAATATAAACATTAATCCTTTGAAAAAGTTCAAAGAATTTAAATCTGAAGTAGAAAATCAAACAGGAAAGGGTATTAAAGCTCTTCGATCAGATCATGGAGGTGAATACTTGAGTACTGAATTTGATGAATACTTGAGAGAGCAAAGCATTGTTTCCCAGCTGACTTCTCCAGTAACACCATAGCTGAATGGTGTACCTGAAAGGAGAAATCGTACCCTATTGGATATGGTATGTAGTATGATGAGCTATACTGATATGCCAATCTCCTTTTGGGGATTTGCATTAGAATCGGCTTTGCATATTCTGAATAGGATTCTATCAAAATCAGTATCTTCCACACCTTATAAGATATGGCATGAAAGAAAACCAAGTCTTAAGCATGTTAAGATTTAGGGTTGTCTAGCTTATATCAAAAAGCTAAACACTGATAAATTGGAAATCAGATCAGAAAACGGTCGATTTGTTGGATATCTAAAAAATAGTTTTGGATATTATTTTTATTTGCCTATATCACAAAAGGTTGTAGTAAGTAGAGATGCCATATTTCTTGAATAACAGTTTGTTCAAGAAGGAGGCAAAGGAAGGCAAATAGAGTTAGAATTGGAGAATTCTAACCAACCAACATATCAGATAGATATAGATCCATCTAGTCAACCTACACCTATTAATGAAACATCTACAGCTGTTCCTCGTAGAACAACTAAGGCATCTCACCCACCAGTGAGATACGGTTTCCTTCATGAAGAAGAACAAGAGTTGTCTACTGATGAAGAAGTAGATCATAAAGATGATCCACTTACCCATGAAGAAGCTATATCAGATATAGACTCTTCAAAATGGATTGATGCTATGAAATTTGAGATTGATTCCATGTATAAGAATCATGTTTGCGATCTTGTTCCCCCTTCTGAAGGTAATGTACCTATAGGGAACAAATGGGTTTTCAAGAAGAAAATTGGTTCTGATGGAAAGGTAGAGACCTATAAGGCAAGGCTAGTAGCAAAAGGGTCTTGCCAAAGGTAAGGAATGGACTATGAGGAGACTTTTTCGCTTGTTATCATGCTTAAATCAATTAGGATTCTATTAGCAATAGCTGCATACTATGATTATGAGATTTGGCAGATGGATGTCAAAACAGCTTTTCTTAATGGATACAATGAAGAAAACATTTTCATGGAATAACCTAGGGGTTTTGAATCCCACGATGGTTCCAAAGTGCATGAGCTAAAGCGATCCATTTATGGCTTAAAACAAGCTTCGAGGAGTTGGAACATCCATTTTGATGAAGCCATTAAGTCATTTGGTTTTATAAAAAAAGAGGATGAGCCATGTGTATATAAGAAGGTTAGTGACAATGCTATCACTTTTCTTGTCTTATATGTGGATGATATTCTACTAATGGGTAATGACACAGGTATGTTGACAACTTTAAAGGTATGGTTGTCAAATACATTCTCCATGAAAAACTTAAGAGAGGCAACCTATATTATTGGTATTCACATCTATAGAGATAGAGCGAAAAGAATAATTGGTTTATCCCAAAGTCTATACTTGAAAAAGGTGTTAAAGAGGTTTAACATGCTTGATTCTAAGAGAGGATTGTTACCAGTGAGACATGGTATCCACCTTTCTAAAGAGATGTCTCCAAAGACACCTGGAGAAAGAGATAAAATGGCCAGGATTCCATATGCTTTGGCTATTGGAAGTTTGATGTATGCAATGTTGTGTACTAGGTTGGATATCGCATATGCTGTTAATTTGACTACTAGGTATCAATCCAATCTAGGTTTGGAACACTGGATAGCTGTCAAGAACATCCTTAAGTACTTGAGAAGAACTAAGGATTTATTCTTGATATATGGAGGTGGTGACTTACAATTGGATGGTTATACTGATTTTGATTTCCAATCAGATATCGATGATAGAAAGTCTACCTCTAGATTTGTGTTCATTTGTAATGGAAGTGCAATGAGTTGGAAGAGCTCCAAACAGAGTACAACTGCAGATTTCACTATAGAGGACGAGTATATTTCTGCATCAAATGCTGCAAAAGAAACTGTTTGGATATATGGAACCCCGGTCTCACTAGAAACCCAAACTCATAGAAAGGCCCTACCATATTATCAGAGAGATAGTTGGGCAATGCGCTATAGCCATGCAGAAAATAGCATCAGCTAAAATATCCAGCTGATTCATTCTCTAAGCCTTTGTCACAAGCTCAGTTAAACCGACATCTTGAGAAGATAGGTCTAAGGTATTGTAATGAATGGCTCTAGTGCTAGTGGGAGATTGTTAGTAGTATGCCCTAGAGCATATCATTTAGTATATATCTTGTACATGTTTCATTAATAAAAGGCATTTTCTGTCACACCCTACTCCTCCGTAAGATATAACATGATCCCGTAGTATACCTAATGAATTACCGTACTTCGCCTACCGGTAACCCATTAAATATACTACAAGGGATTTTAACTCAATTTTCATGAAATTTAAAGAATCAATTAAAATCTGGTGTTATAAATTTTTTTTTACAAAATTTCGGCAGAGTGCCGACTGTATTTTGAGAAAACAGTTCTTCAAACCTAAAAAGGAAAACACTCCTAATATGTTTTCTCAAATACAACTCCAATAAACTTCATTTCATCTCATAATTCAACCTCAATAATCAAATCATTTCATTTTCAAACCAACCTCATCATAAAAGAAATATTTCATTGATTACAAGACTCAAAAATGAAAATTACAAAACTATACAGGTAAATGAAATCTCAAATTTACATTATAATAATTTACGTTTATTTACATACCAAAATATTTTACAATAGTTTTTATACAACTGCTAAAATAATTTACATACATATTATTTTATGCATACATTAAAAGCTATGTACATGGGTATACCTATGATATACCTGGAGCTGATCAGAATGTGTCTTCAAAGAAGGTTACTCAACTGCTCTATGCTTTTTTTCACCTGCGATAGCATACAAAGCTATCGCTGAGTGGTGAACTCAGTGGTGCACAACTATAATTTAAAACATAGTACAATATACATTGACAAAATTATAATAATTAATTTGAAAGTCTCGAAATTTAATAAAATTTCAAAAGTCAAAATCTTCGTTGCCAATAATATAAATCATTAGTTAGAATGACTTTGAGCAAGAAATTCAATTTATCAAATCACAACTGGACATTTAAAGTAATTCCAGCAATCATGGAAATAAAGATTAATTCCAACAAAATCAATTATGCATAAATCCCATTTGAAATCGAAATTCTTTACTATTCAAAAACCATTCTTTATCTCACTAACTATGCAAGACAAATATGAAAGGGCCATATCCGGGGTGATTCTAACTCCCTATGGTCGGGGAGATCGAATCATCGTGCATAGTACACATCACAATAATGAAACTTTCGAAAGGGCCATAACAAAAAAACTTAGATCTAACCTCTATTAAGAGGAGAATCTAAGCCTGTGCACGTACCATGGTAATCAAAACAAAGCTAACTCCATTGTCTCCTCAACAAATGAGAGAGATGGGTAATAACCTAGTCAAGCAGCATCTATAGTGAGATATAAAACAATATCATCAATCTCTTTGTCCTTTTTGTGAGCATAAATCATAATACAATTCAATTTAAAGTCAATTCTAATATCCAATAATTTTTATGCTCATCACAATTCAAAACATAAATTTGTATTTTTCCATGCAAATTGCCCATCACATATTCTATCACAATTTTCCAAAACATAATTTATTCAATCCACAACAATGCTTAATACTTGTTTAAATACCATTTCACAAAACTAAACTCATGCATACTATAACAATTTCAATAATCAGTGAAATAAATTCAATACTTGATAAACATAATACATAGGGGAAATAAAGTCATTTAATTATATGAAATATTCGAAACAAAAATCAATTAAAAACTAGTTGTGCACAAACCTCTGATGAGTCATCTCTTGGCCTTAACTCAGTGGGTCTTTTCGCTTCCCAGTGTCTTTTCTAACTGAAACACACAATTTAAAGTGTTTCAGTACTCTTTTAAATTGTTTCTAATAATAAGGTTTAATAATTAAATTTTATTAATACTATTCCTTTCATTAGTCAACCTATAATGTTGACCTTTAATGCACACTAAGTGAATTAGTTTTAATGTCACTAATATGTGCCATTTTTCATTCCTCACATGTTGACATGTGTTGCCAATTTCATTTCAAAGCTTATTGCATTTTATTGTAATTATTCAGATTTCATGGCCAATGTTTACTGTCTATTGGACCAAGCTATAGTGTAAATTTAGTAGATTTCTCTTCATTAAATTGTTTCTCATTGTGTCTTCTTTAATTTCCTTTTTGAATCACTCCATTTGGAGTTGCATAGCTCAAGTTATGGTCAATTAACCATAACTAGGTCAAATCTAAATTTTAGTTTCCTTTTTAGGCATTTTAGGTTCTGACTTTACTAATTTATTTAGACTGTTTGTAATCACATTGAGGTCTAGCATTCTTCATAAGTATTGTTGTCCTATGTCTTTGGGACAACAATAAATTTTTCTTACCATTTTTCAAGTCTTATAGAATTCTTTATAGATAAATTGTTAACTTAGACTCAAAGGTCCTATATTGGCTTGGTTCTCAATTAGGTCAATGCTTTGACCTTAAATTTTGACCTTATACATTTATAATTTGAGGAAGTTGTCTAAAATAATGTTTTAGGTCTCTTTCTTAGATTTCCAGATTGCCATGGCTAATTTAAATTGGACACTTCTGGTGGGAGATATGCTTATTTGAATTTTCTGGAGTTTATGGTCAATTGTGCTAATTCGAGATTTAGTTGACCTAGTTCCCTTGATTTTTGGGTTTTGGTCAAATTACCAATATTGTAGATCTATGTCTTATTGAAGTTTTGGGACCGATTTCATGTCATTTGGAGTTCTATGGACCAAGTTATGGTCATTTTACTATTGCTGGTCAAGTTGCACTTATATTGCAAATTTTAGGTCATTTTTAGGTCAAAGTCAATTCGGCTAGTTTTTGTAATCCAACTTGTGCAAGCATTTTGAATTGGTTCTAGCCATTTTTATTCTTTGGTGTCTTCATAAGAGTTGTAGCTCTATGTCCAAGCTTTTCATGGTATAAATTTCAGGTCATTTGGGCTTGTTTTGAGTGACTTATGGCCAAAATACTGACTGCTGTTCAAATGGTCAATTTTCAGGTTTACAAAGTCACCAATCCAGATTTGGTCAATCTTCATGTCACTTTTCGGATAGAATTTAGGTAGGCTTCCAACGTGAAAGTTGGCACATTTTGTGCCTAGTTTCACCTCTAATCAACGTCATACCGATTGGAGTCACACAAGTCCATTTATAGCCTAAAACACCTACTGCCCTTTTACATGTCTCTCAAACACCAATCCACATACACATTAACCTTGTTATAAGTCCACTTCTATACCAAATTCTGAATTGGTACTAAACCATAACCACTCAACACATCACATTTTGGTCAACTTGGGTAGAATATAACAATTCACAATACATTAATTACAACTCAGAATTTTAAAGTTCAATTTCAACAATACCTCCACATGAATACCTCCCATTAACACATCTAATTTCCCACCAATATTTACATATACATTCTACCATCCTTGGTACCATAATTTACTAAACTATTTCATGAATTTAAACACTCTACCTAGCATCACAAGGCTGCCCAATTTAAATCTCCCATATTGACTTCCTAACCTCACTTTTAATGCACAATTCACACATACACATGGTAATCAAGCTCTTATACATTTAAGCACTTTCATTAACCTCATTGCCCATCAATTTAGTATAAGAGAAACTCAACATCTTTGACTCTCATGGCTGCCAAAAATAGTACTTAATAATAACTCATCAAAATCTCAAAATTTCTTCATCAATTAACTTATCTCAAGCTTCCCACAAACTTTACTTAAGAAGGAAAGGAATTTGAACACTTACCTATTGTTGGAGCTTGTTAAATCTTCACCAAATCCTCTCCTTCTTGGTACCTATCTCTTTCCCATGTTGTGTAGACAAACTTTAGTGAAGAAACATAGAAGAAATGAGGGCTTGATGATGGTGGAGTGAAGCTTCTTACATGGGTGGCCATGGAGTTTTTCGGAGAAAAACTTGAATTCGGCAAAGTGAGAAATTGAGGTTGAAGATGAAGTTTTTAAGTGGAGAAATCTGTCTTTAGTGGCCCTTATATACTCCACTAAATATCCCACTTAGTGCTCCATTATCTTAATTTAATATAGTTTAATTATTAAGTTTAAATTTTCCCAATTTTCACTCCTTAATCTCTCTTAATTTCATTACATATTTAATTTCCTTTTTCATGGGGTTCCCAAAATTTAATACTACTTATTTTTAATGGACATTTAGGTCAAAAGTCAACTCTAGGTGTCAATTGACCAAAATGCCCCTATTCTAATTATATTCTCGATTTTTCGGTAACACCAATTTTTGTCGGTTTCTTGATTTTTCATTTTTCTTTGTACTAATTCATTAATTTTTCTCTGACATTTCTAATGTTAATTACACCTCAATAGGCCTTTAATTATATCCTAAAAATTATTTTCGAGGGTTCCCCACAGTCCTGGGGTCGGCAATTGCCTTCGTTGTAACTTTCTGGTGCGGTCACCCATCGCTACAGTGTCGGCTCATTTAACCTATTTTCATTTCCTCTATTTTATTTTTCCTTAATTTTTATTGTATTTTCTTATTATTTATTTCATCATTTTATGCCTTCTCACTATCACTGAAGTGTAATCCTAGACATCTTGACTTGTCCGGACAAACATTAGGTCACCGGAGTAGCAGAATGTACAGACTACGTAAAGTGAGGGCATTACAATTCTTCCCCTCTAAATAAAAATTTCGTCCTAAAAAATTACCGGATGTATCTGTTACTTCCTTACTTCTTCATTTCTTTGTGTTGTTTCATCAAAATCTAGGTTCAGCTTCTCTATAGCCTTCACGGCATACACCTATGGTGTCACCCTGACTTTGGGCCTTTTGACAGTCTCAGAAATAGCCTTCTATGAAATCTCAGTCATCTATGCTCTAACTGTACCTCACTGGATACTGTGTCCCACCATTGATACGCATCATCTTGGAGTAGAGACACAGCACCCTCCAGGTTCTGTTCTGACCAATTCTCATACTTAGTTTCCTATTTTCTTCTCTTTCCATTCCACAACTTAACTTTAATTAGTTCATTTCTTGGTCTTATCTTCTTCCATGACTCGACTGTCAAGTCAAAATTTAGCACCTTTTATTATTCCTAATAAATCCGCTATACTTCACTATTACTTTGATTTGGTTCTCTAACCATTCTAGTCAGCACTTTTATAAATATTCATAACATTTCTTTATTACATTTGAACAAACTATTTAAATTTTCACTTCCACAACTCTTTTATCTATCAATATTCTATAACTTACTTCCTTTTGTACTAAACTATAACATTTCAATATCCTAACTTTTGAGTTTTAAATCCTTAAGTAGGATTTCCCAACTCATTTCTAACAATAAAATTATGTCCTGGCATAACTATACCAAAACAGATGCGGTTGGAAATTATTCTCATCTTAGTGTACTATCGAGTAGTGTATAGCTCTACACAATAATCTCAAGTCAGTATTGTAATCTGCAGCTTACAGTACAAACATCAAGAACATTGTATAGTTACTACAATACATCCCAATAGATCTAATTTTCCTATATCATATCTTTCTCGAGTCCACTAATATCCTAAACTTATTCTGATTACAATATCTGTAACACCCCTATATTCGATAGTGCGTTCTACTGTTCCGGTGATCAATGTCTATCTGGACAACTAGGATGCTTGGAATTATACTTAAATGTTAGTGAGGAGACATAAAATAATGAAATACAACAGATGAAAATACAGGAAAAACAAAGGAAAAATAAAAGCAATGAAATGTGATAAAGTTAAACCAGCCAAAAACTGTAAAGATGGGTGACCGCACCGGGAAGTTGCGGTGAGGACCGTTGACTAGCCTTGGACCGTGGGGAACCCTGGAAAATATTTGGGGACCTAATTAAACATCTATTGAGGTATAAATAACATTAGAAATGTCAAAGAAAAATTAATAAATTAGTACAAAGAAAAACGAAAAATTAAGAAATAAATAAAAATCGGTGTTACCGAAAAATCGGGAATACAAACCGAATAGGGGCATTTTGGTAAATAGACACCTAGAGTTGCCTTTTGACCTCAATGTCCATAAAAAATGAGTGATAGCACACTTTGAAAATGTCATGAAAATTAAAAATGTGGTACATAAAATAAATGATGGAAGTTTGGGCCATTAAATGTAATTTATGAAAGCTTGAATAAATAAACATTAAAAATAGTTTTAGTGCTCCACTACTACAGATTTGGCCACCTATAAAAGACACTTAGGAAAGTAGAATTCATCTTCAACCTTAAGCCATTGAACCAGCCAAAACCTCCCAAAGAGACCCTCCCATGGCCGAAGCTTTAAAATCACCATGCAAACATGCATTTCACCTCCTTTCCACTTGCTTTCTTCACTAAAGTTGATCACCACACTTGGGGAAGGATATTGGCAGCTCATAGAGAGATTTGAAGAAGTTTTAGCAAGCTCCAACAAGAGGTAAGTGTCCATTTTCTTCCCTTGCTTAATTAAGACTTGTGTTGAGGTTGTGGGTGGTATTTTGGGTGAAGAAATTTGAAGAAATGGTTGAGTTATGGGATGTTCCATTTTGGTAGCCATGATTGTTGAAGAAACTTGATGTATTTTCACTTGTATTTGATGGGTAATGAGGTTAATTAAAGTGCTTAAATGTATAAGAGCTTGATTACCATATGTATGTGTGAATTGTGCATTAAAAGTGAGGTTAGGAAGTCAATATGGGAGATTGAAGTATATGTGTAAATTGGGCAGCCTTGTGATGCATGGTAGAGTGTTTAAATTCATGAAATAGTTTAGTGAATTATGGTACCAAGGATGGCAGAATGTATATGTAAATATTGATGGAAAATTAGATGTGCTAATGGGAGGTATTCATGTGTAGGTATTATTGAAATTAAACTTTAAAATTCTGAGTTGTAATTGATGTATTGTGAATTGTTATATTCTGCCCAAGTTGACCTAAATGTGATGTGTTGAGTGGTTATGGTTTAGTACCAATTCAGAATTTGGTAGAGAAGTGGACTTATAACAAGGTTAATGTGTTTGTGGATTGGTGTTTGAGAGACTTGTAAAAGGGCAGTATGTGTTTTAGGCTATTAATGGATTTGTGTGACTCCAATTGGTATGAGGCTAATTAGAGGTGAAACTAGGCACAAAATGTGCCAACTTTCATGTTGGAAGCCTACCTAAATTCTGTCCAGAAAGTAACATGAAGATTGACCAAATCCGGATTGGTGACTTTGCAAACCTGAAAATTGACCATTTGAACAACAGTCAGTATTTTGGCCATAACTCACTCAAAACAGGTTCAAATGACCTGAAATTTATACCATGGAAAGCTTAGACATAGAGCTACAACTCTTGTGAAGATACCAAAGCCATGAAATGACTAGAACCAAGTCAAAATGCTTGCACTATTTGGGTTACAAAAACTGGACAAATTGACTTTGACCTAAAAATGACCTAAACTTTGCAATATAAGTGCAACTTGACCAACATTAGTAAAATGACCATAACTTGGTCCATAGAACTCCAAATGACATGTAATTAGTCCTAAAATTTCAATATGACATAGATCTACAATATTGGTAATTTGACCAAAACCCAAAAATCAAGAGAACTAGGTCAATTAACTTGATTAATTTGGCACACTAAATCTGGAATTAGCACATTTGATCATAAAATCCAGAAAATTCAAATAAGCATATCTCCCACCAAAAGTGTGCAATTTAAATGAGCCATACCAATCTGGAAAGCTAAGAAAGAGACCTAAAACATTGTTTTAGACAACTTCCTCAAATTATAAATATGTAAGGTTAGAATTTAAGGTCAAAACCATTGACCTAATTGAGGACCATGCCAAGTTAACAATTTGTCTATAAAGAATTCTATAAGACTTGAAATGTAACACCCACATTTGTATAGCCTGGTATATTTTACTATTCCGGTGACCGGAGTCGGTTCGGATAATTAAGGAGATTAAGACCACACTAATCACAACTAGAGACGCCATAAACACAAATAATTAGTAATTGCCAATTAGTTAAGTATAAATAAGAAAAACAGAACATAAGAAGTTAAACAAGCCGAGAGTCACAGCGATGGGTGACCTTCTCGGGAACGACTGCGAAGTCATTTTAAACTCAAATTTCGAACCATAAAATGTGACACCGCGCTCCTTAGGACCATTACGAACACAGTGAAAAAGTGAAAATCATGAAAAAGAACTGTTAAGCCAGTCAAATAATTAGGTTAGGGAGCCGAAAGAAATACTGAATTATTTGCAAACCGTGATGAACCGGCGAGGGGCAATTTGGTAAATTGACCCTGAGAGCTGACTCCTGACCTAACTGTCAAATAAAATCAGAGAAAAGAAAATTTCGGAATCGATAATTAAATTAAAGAACTAATAGAAAAAAAAAAGAAAATGGAAAAGTCAAAAGGTGATGACATTATGCATGACCTCATGCATGATGCAAAAAAAAATACTTAATATATTTACTTAATTAGATTTTTGGGTCTTCCATAAGGATAAAAACAAAACAAAACAAAAGAAAAAAAAATCAACTAAAAGTCATCTTGCTCCCAAACTTGCCGCCTCCCATCCCTCTCTCTCCCTCACCATAGTTAAACCTCCATTAAAGCTTGCTTCAAGCTTTGAAATTACCATTAAACCTCAAATCCTTCCATACTTGCTTCACAAAAGCTTGATTTAGTCACTTGAGAAGAAGCTTGGTCATGAAAGAAAGAAGAAAAGAAGAGGGAAATTAGAGAATTCAAATTTAAGTGAGGTAAGCACATCAATTTGAAAATTTGAGATTTAATAGTTGTGTTTTTAGCTTGAATTAGCTTGTAATATGCTTAAAATGAACAGAAAAAAATTGTGAGCGACCATTACTGAATTTCAGCCAGCATGAGGGGGAGGGTGATTTGCATGATTTGAAAGGGTTGAATGGGTATATAAACCTTAGTTGAATGACTAGGGTTAAAGTCATAGAATCAAGTAAATGCAACAAATGACATGAATTAGGGTTTTGGACATTAGGATTTAGAGACCAAAAATGTGAAAAAATTGTAAATGGTGTCTTTGACCTAATGTGAAGTGAGAAATGGTCATTTGTGACCAAATTAAGTGTGTTAGAAGTGTTGGAATTAAAGTCAAATTCGGAGGGAGTGTGGTCATGCTGCTGCAGCATGACCAAGTCAACTTTGAGGGATCAAAAATGAAATTTTACAAGTCCAATTGGCATGAGACCATTTGGGAATGAAAATAGGCACTAAATGACACAATTTTCATTTAGGAAGCATGCCAAAAAAGTGGCTAAAACCAAGTGAACAAATTGACCAAAGTTGAAAAATTGTAGGCTGCTCTGTACAAACTGACCAAATGAACAGTAATTGTTCATTTGGTCATAACTCGAGCTAGGAAGGTCAAAATAACTTGAAATTTTACCAGTGTTTAGATGAGATATAGACCTAAAACTTTCGTGAAGAATACAAACCCAAATTATGTCATTAAGCCAATCAAATTACTGAGCAAAGTTGAATCACTGAATCTGCTAAACTGCAGATTTGCCATGGCTATAACTTAAGGCAGATTTGCCAACAGTAAAGTTTCAATGGCTATAACTTTCTCTAGAAAACTCTGATTTAGGTGATTCTTGAACCAATGGAAACCTAAGGCATAGTAGAATATTTCATATGAAGAAAATTAGACCAAATTATGGATCTAACTTGATCAAATTGCTGAACGAATTTGGATCAATAATCTGCCAGAACTAAAATCTGCAGCGTGAACAGTAACCATAATTTGGATATAGCTTGAGCTACAAAACTCCAATTGGAGTGATTCGAAAAGGAGAATAAACTTAAGACAATAGGGAACATTTTCTATGAAGAAAGTTTTGCCAAATTCCAACAGTAAAATGACCAATGAAACAGTGAACCTAAGGACACCAAAACTGGAAATTTGGCAATTTTGCCTAAAAGACTTAAGTTTTGAGAAAATGACCAAAACCAACAAGTTTGATGACCAAAATGTGGTATGTGGGTGAAGTTGGAATTCCCATACCTATTAAACCTTAGAAAGTGAACAATTTGACTTGAATAGTGTAGTGAATAGTAACCCGAAACACAAAAATTTCAAGAACGTCGAGTTTAGCACATTAGAGCTAGATAAAAGTGAAGTTAAATTTATTTTTGGATTTGCACTAAGTTATGGTACTGAAATACTGTGAAACTGTGTGTTTCAGCTGAAAAAGACTTGGAAGCTCTTAGAGACTTAGTCAAGGCCTAGAGGCGACTCAGGTCAGGTTTGTGCACAATAAACCTTATTTGAACCTTTTATCATTGAAAAATTGATTTAGTGTGATTTATGAAAATTTGAAGTTAATAATGAATTGTGTTGCCATCTTGTGAATGAAATTATGACTTTGGAAATTTATTGGATTTCTCACGAATCATTTGAATAAAATGTTTGAAATTGTTTTTTGATTCACACTTAACATGACAGTATCTTATTATTCCTCCTCCATTTATGGGGTGAGATCAGTTATCTTTCCTCCCTCTGTGGTTTACCAGTTGAGGTTGTAGATTGGATGAGTACACATTAGCTTGCTAGCCACCTCCCTCATTGATTTCGATTAGTGGGGTTGTAGATTGCTTTGTCGTAGTGCACAACGCGGTATTGATCGGAAATTTTGTGTCATGGCTTAAGTTATGTATGAATTGGCAACACTATGTTCTTAAATTATTTGACTAAATTGTGTTATTATGAGCTTTGATAATTTGTGAAATGTGATTGAGAAATATTTAAATTTTTTTTTGGCAATGAATGATTTATGTATTGTATTTCAAATTTTTATTGTGCACCACTGAGTATTTTTATACTCAGCGATAGCTTGTTTTGCTGTCACAAATAAGAGCAAGGAGAAAGCAGCAGAGTGAGCTGCTATCAATATTGAAGATTCCATTGATCTTTTTGTACGGGTATTGTTTTATACCCTTGTAGTTATTTTGATGTAAATATTGTGATGTTGTATGTATCAATGTAAAGTGAGCAGCTGTATAAGAAATTGTAATAATTTTATTTTTGGATTGTATATCTGTAAATTTAATTTATGCATACAATATTGATGAAATGATATGAAATAGTTTGTTTTGAGAATTTTGAGATGACAAATTTTGGATTAAATGATGGAATTGATTTGAGATGTGTTGACTTGAGAATATTTGGAGGTTGGGAGTTATGAAAAATTTATTAGAAGTGCTTTTTGTAGGTTTTTGAAGAACTATTTTCTCAAAATACAGACAGCACTCGACCGAAATTTTTATAAAATTTACGGAAAAATAAAAATGGACAAAATTTTTTACTAGTTTTAAGCTTTGACTAAATGATTTTAATTCATACCAAAATGCTCACCACTTCCAAAGTGTAAGAAAATAGTTTTAAAATCCCTTGTAGGGTACTTAATTAGTTATGGGTACGTGAAGTTCGGTGGTTCATTAGGTATTCTGCGGGATCATATTATGCCTTACAGAGGGGTAAGGTGTGACATATTTTAGTGGTATCAGAGCATGGTTTTGCAATGAATTTTGACTATTTATGTGAACATTTCTTTGACAAGTACAACTGCTCAAGTGTCTTTAATTGATACATATGACATATTTACATAATGAATATGCACTAATGGAGGTCAACCTGCTTGTGTTTGGTCTCAGGAAGTAGAAATTTTAAGAAAACAGAATCAAAGAAGGAGATCATTCCGTGGAACAATCTGTTGAGGCTGAGGTTCAAGGGGAAGCCTCAGCACTCTAGAATGTGAGTGGGTCAGCCACTCCAGCTCCTACTCCAGCATCGCAGTTTCCTGCTCAGTTTGCACAGCAGGTGGCTGCGTTTTTCTAGTAAATGGCGAGAAATGTGCCACCCCAAGCTCAAATGCAAGCACCTGTAGCACAACCACAACCCTCAGCTCGGCAATATGAAAAGTTGATGAAATTTGGGGCCACCAAGTTCAAAGGCACTGTGGATCCACTGGAGGCAGAACAGTGGCTAGAAAGAATGGAACGAGTTTTTAGAAAGTTGCAGTGTACTGAAGAATTAAAATTTGAATATTCAGTATCTCTTCTGCAAGGGGATGCATATGAATGGTAGAAGACCATCCCCCACAGCCTGGTTGAGCCACCTGTGCTGACATGGACAGACTTCCTGAGGGAATTCAGGCAGAAATGGGTTCCTGATGCGTATGTAGATGTGAAATTGCAAGAATTCTTGAGTTTGAAGCAAGGGGACAGAACCATAGCAGAATATGAGAGAGACTTCTCTTGATTGAGCCACTACGCTGGAAGTATAGTCTCCACCCCCAGAGATAGATGTAAGAGGTTTGAGTCCGAGTTAAGGCCGAATCTGAGAATGTAAGTTGTGGCTTTCCGACATCAGAATTTCGCTGAGTTGATCTCACGGGCCCTAGAATTGGAAAGGATAGAATCAGAAGGGGCAATGAAGAAGGGTATACAAGAGAATGAAAAGACTGAAAAAGACTACTGGACAAGCACCTGAGAGTGGTTCTGTGAAAAGGAAACAGTTTGGGGGATCCAACTCCTGTAGATCTGGCAGAGGCAGATTCTCTGGCTAAAGACCACCCCGGTCTGGTCAGGAGACCCAACAAGCACCCTGAGGAGCTCTATCAGTATGGCAGTGTGAAACTTGTGGTAGAAATCACGGTGGGGTTTGTTTCTAGGCCACTGGTGCATGTTTTAACTATGGAGGGAGCGGACATTTCGCTAAGGATTGTACTAGTCTGCGCCGGTCTGGACCTTATTCTACATCTGAAAGATCAGTCCAAGTCTCTGCACCTAGAGGATCACAGCCAGCTGGTTGAGGTAGAGGCAGAGGTAGGGGTCCTGCTAACACTCCTAGTAGTCAAAGTGTGACACCCCTTACCCGACTACAGTGTAGCCGAGCAAGCAATGTCACTCAGTGTGCCGGAGCACTCTATTTTATCTTAATTAATTTTTATCATATTTTTTAATATAACTTGTGAAATATAATTCATTTTAAGCCATTTATCGAAATTTTTATTTATTTGAGGTTCCGAAAATTTTAAAGAAAATCCGGCAGAATACCGGATAAAAATAGAGAAAACCGTTCTTCGGAACCTGTGAAAAACACTTTCTATATTCATATTCAATCATCTCAATTCCATTTATCAAAATCTCAACATTTTTCAACCATTCATTTCTCAATCATTCATCACATGTGATAATCATATATAAATTATAGATACACATTCACTTTTCTATTTACAAACACAATTCTCATTATTTACATGAACATCAAATTACATTTCATAAGTTCATTTACACATGAGAAAATAAAATCAATTACAAAATACCAAAATGACACCTAGTGTCCTACCAATGCAATCGCAGACGGTGAGGTGACACAGACACTATGCGTAATCGTGAACGGCCTTACTCAACTGCGTGGTCTCGAGCCCTCTGTCCAAATCTTCAGTACCTACGCGTTGCAAAAGCGACGTGCTAAGCATAAAGCTTAGTGGTGCCAATAATACAAGAAAATATAATATGCAAATAAAAATCAAAATTTCTTAGCCATTGTGTTCATAAGAACTGAATAATTACCAACTTAATGTTTAGTCGAGGGCTAATTACGTTTTATGATATTAACTTCTTCATGCATTTTGTTAATTATTTTATTCATGATCTTGAGTTTATTTGTATTCTATCATAATCATTCCTTATATTTAATTTTCGTATTTTCTTTAACAATCGGTTCAATTACGCTTATACTTTTCCATGCCCAAGTAACCTATATTGAACGATCGGATCGATAACGGTCATTGGCGCTCGACACCGCGGTGCCTCGGGCCATCATACCATGGGACGCGTAACGCCAACCACGTATGCGGTATGGCTAAAAAGCCATGATATCACATGATCGGGCATAAAGCCATGAATACCGCATAAAAGCCATGAATACGCATAAAGCCATGAATACAGCATAAAGCCTTTCGCAAGATCTTGCTAAAACAATACCCTATTGGCATGCCAAACTATCCAAACCAATCACATTAGGCCTACTAGGGCATTTTGCATTTTTAAGTTTCACATTTTTGAATTTCAAGTTTTGGTGTCACTATTTACTTCATTAGTCAAACAAAAAAGTTGACTTTTGCATAGAAAGTAGGTACATTGGCTTTGGCACTTCAAACATACCACATTTTTCATTTAAAACTTGTTGGAAGTGATCACCATTACCATTTCTAGGCTTAAACCAAGGGAAACAAAATTTTCAGTTTTTGAAGCTTAACTTTACTGTTCCATTAAACACTGTTACAGTGGGAATTTGAGGAAATGGTAAACATGAAAGTTGCTCAATATTTTGTCTAGTTGAATTTCTTTTTTTAAATCACTCCATTTGGAGTTTTGTAACTCAAGTTATGGCCAAAATAAGTTTACTGTTCACGTGTACTGTTCATGCTGATATTTTGGGTTTTGACAGATTTTGGTCCAATTTTGGTCAATATTGAAGATTCCATTGATCTTTTTGTACGAGTATTGTTTTATACCCTTGTAGTTATTTTGATGTAAATATTGTGATGTTGTATGTATCAATGTAAAGTGAGCAGTTGTATAAGAAATTGTAATAATTTTATTTTTGGATTGTATATCTGTAAATTTAATTTATGCATACAATATTGATGGAATGATATGAAATAGTTTGTTTTGAGAATTTTGAGATGACAAATTTTGGATTAAATGATGGAATTGATTTGAAATATGTTGACTTGAGAATATTGGGAGGTTGGGAATTATGAAAAATTTATTAAAAGTGTTTTTTACAGGTTTTTGAAGAACTGTTTTCTCAAAATACAGACGGCACTCTGCCAAAATTTTTATAAAATTTGCGAAAAAATAAAAATGGATAAAATTTTTTACTAGTTTTAAGCTTTGAATAAATGATTTTAATTCATACCAAAATGCTCACCACTTCCAAAATGTAAGAAAATAGTTTTAAAATCCCTTGTAGGGTACTTAATGAGTTATCGGTAGGTGAAGTTCGGTAGTTCATTAGGTATTCTACGGGATCATGTTATGCCTTACAGAGGAGTAAGATGTGATATGAAAAATGGTAAGCAAAATTTCTGGTTGTCCCTAAGACATAGGGCAACAATACTTATGAAGAATGCTAGACCTCAATGTGATTACAAATAGTCCAAATTAATTAGTAAAATCAGAATCGAAAATGTCTAAAAAGGAAACTAAAATTTAGATTTGACCTAGTTATGGTTAATTGACCATAACTTGAGCTATACAACTCCAAATGGAGTGTTTCAAAAAAGAAATCAAAGAAGACACAATGAGAAACAATTTGATGAAGAGAAATCTGTTAAATTTACACTGTAGCCTGGTCCAATAAACAGTAAACATTGGCTATGAAATCTGGAAAATGGCAATAAAATGCAATAAGCTTTAAAATGAAATTGGTAACATATACCAACACTTAGAGACTATAAAATGTGACAAATTGGGAACATTAAAATTGACTCGCTTAGAGTGCATCAAAGGTCAACATTATAGGTTGACTAATGAAATGAATTGAAGGGAATAGTACTAAGAAAATTTAGATATTGGATTTTATTGTTAGAAGCAATTTAACTAAGTGCATAAACACTTTAAATTGTGTATTTCAGTTGAAAAGGATATTGAAAATCATAAGGAACATTGGGTCAAGGCCTAGAGGCGACTCAAACCAGGTCTGTGCACAATACTTTTTATATTCACTACTTTTACTAGAAATTTATTTGGAGAAATGAGTTATGAATAATTTTTATTGTTTTAGCTTTGGGAATTTTATTTGAGAATTATTGTATTGCCTACTTTGTAAATGGAAATTTTGAGATAAAATGTGTTTAGTGGTATCAGAGCAAAGTAGGGACGGCGATACGTAACGCTTACGATTCCTGGGAACTCTCACACATGAACTGTGGCGAAGCGTGACTCACTGCCCAGGAGCTTGTAGGGACGGTGATACGTAACGCCTGCAAGTGCTCTGATAGGTACACTATATTCCTCCTCCATTTATGGGGTGAGTATGACTATATTTCTTCCTCTTTGACTTGTTAGTTTGAGGTGAGTATGGATGTTCATTATCTAGCTAGCCACATCCCTGATTGATTTCGATTAGTGGGGTGAGTATGTCTTGTCGTGGTGTACAACACGGCATGTTCGGAAAAGTTTGTGTCATGACCTAAGTTGTGTTATTGATTAGCAACACTGTGTTATTCAATTGTTTGATTAAATTTGTGTTATATGAGCTTTAAAAACTGTGACATGAAATTGTAAATTATTTGAATTATAAAATAAAGTTATAAATTATTTTGGCCTATAGAAATATTGTACTATAATTTTCTTATCCCAGCTTTGGAATACTTAGTCATTTTGCATTCTACTTTTGAAACTACTAAAAGTGATGTTGAATTGAGTTTGACTTATGTTTGAGAAAATTGATTTGTGTTGAGCCATATTGGAGTTTGGGACTGAAACAAATATATTGGAAGTATTTTTTACAGGTTTTTAAAGAACTGTTTTACTCAAAATACAGATGGCACTCCACCGAAATTTTTATAAAAGTTGTGGCTATTTCAGACCTAATGTGTGATTTAACTTCGATTAAAAAGTTTTTACACCTGTCAAAAGTGCTCACCACTTTAAAAAGAAGTAAGAAATTGTTTAAAATCCCTTGTAGTGTATTTAATAGGTTACCGGCAGGCAAAGTATAGTAATTCATTAGGTGTACTATGGGATCATGTTACATTTTACGGAGGCGTAGGGTGTGACAATATCCATTGATAATTACTAACTGTAACATCTTTCCCCTCATCTAGAGCAATTCTATTATGGCAACTTACTTTTAGGTCCTCTTACCTTACATTAAGTAGGCTCACAAATTAGCTTTATAATTTATGGTGTGTTATAAAATACTTTTAGCTAACAATTCTTCAAAAATTAATGTCAATCATACTTGTTATTATAGTTTTTATCCTAAAGGACTAGTCACTGATGCATTAAAATTTATTCCCCTGTAAAGGAATAACGACAAAACATATAATTCTAACACTAACATACAAATAAGTAGTACTAGGATCAAATAATAACTAATTGTTTCCTCCAAAATTAAGAACTTACCAGCAGCTACATCCAAAGTTTCTGCTCTTTCTCCTTGGCGCAAAATGGACACTCTGACTGATGCACTACTATGTTCGTGTTGATTCACTGTGTTATGGTTGTGAGGAGTACCAACTCTATTTCTATCTTGACCTTAACTGACAGTTTGTAAACTTTAGAGAGCAGATCGAGGTACTCTAGTACAATCTCTAGCGAAATGTCCATGTTCACCACAATTGTAGCAGGCTCCAGTGGCTTTATGACAAATACCCCCATGCAGTTTGCCACAAGAGTTGCAGATGCGAGGAGGATATGAACTTCTAGTTGTTCGACGACTGGACCTTGGTGGCCTCTTTCCTGAAGATCCACCTCTATCAGATCCATAACCACTAGGCTCTCCAGTGTTCTTCCTTTTTCCCAATTTACTATTTGAACTTTGATCACTAGGTATTTAATTATTCTCTATTTCATATTGCCCTTGTGGGTGTTGGGTCTGTACTTGGGCATGGGCTGACAGATTATCAGCCATTTGTTGAAAGAAAGTGGCTATTTGCTGGGCCATTTGTGCAGTCATTTGTAAAAGTCAAGCTCCGACTGAGGGGTCGGTGCCTCACCTTGTACTTCCGCTATCACAGAATATTCTATTGTCTCATCCTTCTCTTCCATATATTTTCACAGGATTTTCTATTTCCTATACAACCAACACAAGGAGATTTCTCTCCATTAGTTCATATTTATTATGTAAATGTACTATATGTATCAAACATTTGAGCAGTTGTACTTATTAACAAAATTAATTCAATTTCACAATTTAAAATTTACTTTAAAACCATTGCTCTGATACCACTAAACATGTCACACCCTACTCCTCCGTAAGATATAACATGATCCTGGAGTACACCTAATGAATTACTGTGCTTCACCTACCAGTAACCCATTATATATACTACAAGGGATTTTAAATCAATTTTCGTAAAATTTAAATCATCGATTAAAATCTGGTATAAAAAATTTTTTTTTTCAAAATTTTGGCAGAATGCCGACTGTATTTTGAGAAAACAGTTCTTCAAACCTAAAAAGGAAAACACTCCCAATATGTTTTTTCAAATACAACTCCAATAAACTTCATTTTATCTCATAATTCAACCTTAATAATCAAATCATTTCATTTTCAAACCAACCTCATCATAAAAGAAATATTTCATTGATAACAAGACTAAAAAATGACTATTACAAAACTATATAGGTAAATGAAATCTCAAATTTACATTACAATAATTTACATTTATTTACATACCAAAATATTTTACAAGAGTTTTTATACAACTGCTCAAATAATTTACATAGATATTATTACATGTATACATCAAAACCTATGTACATGGGTATACCTATGATATACCTAGAGCTGATCTAAATGTGTTTTCAAATAAGCTTACTCAACTGCTCTATGCTCCTTTCACCTGCGACAGCATACAAAGGTATCGTTGAGTGGTGAACTCAATGGTGCACAACTATAATTTAAAACATAGTACAATATACAATGACAAAATTATAACAATTAATTTGAAAGTCTCGAAATTCAATAAAATTTCAAAAGTCAAAATCTTCATTACCAATAATATAAATCATTAGTTAGAATGACTTTGAGCAAGAAATTCAATTTATCAAATCACAACTGGACATTTAAAGTAATTCCAGCAATTATGGAAATAAAGATTAATTCCAACAAAATCAATTATGCATAAATCCCATTTGAAATCGGAATTCTTTAATATTTAATAACCATTCTTTATCTCATTAACTATGCAAGACTAATACGAAAGAGCCATCTTCAGGGTGATTCTAACTCCCTATGATCAGGGAGGTCGAATTGGATTCTAACTCCCAATGGTTGGGGAGGTCGAATCATCGTGCACAATACACACCACAATAATGAATCTTCCGAAAGGGCCATAACAAAAAAACTTAGATCTAACCTCTAATAAGAGGAGAATCTAAGCCTGTGCACGTACCATAGTAATCAAAACAAAGCTAACTCCATTATCTCCTCAATAAATGAGAGAGACAGGTAATAACCTAGTCAAGCATCTATAGTGAGATATAAAACAATATCATCAATCTCTTTGTCCTTTTTGTGAGCATAAATCACAATACAATTCAATTCAAAGTCAATTCCAATATCCAATAATTTTTATGCTCATCACAATTCAAAACATAAATTTGTATTTTTCCATGCAAATTACCCATCACATATTCTATCACAATTTTCCAAAACATAATTTATTCAATGCGCAACAATGCTTAATACTTGTTTAAATAACATTTCACAAAACTAAACTCATGCATACTATAATAATTTCAATAATCAGTGAAATAAATTCAATACTTGATAAACATAATACATAGGGGAAATAAAGTCATTTAATTATATGAAATATTCGAAACAAAAATTAATTAAAAACTAGTTGTGCATAAACCTCTGATGAGTCATCTCTTGGCCTTGACTCAGTGGGTCTTTTCCCTTCCCAGTGTCTTTTCTAACTGAAACACACAATTTAAAGTGTTTCAGTACCCCTTTAATGTAACACCCCTATGTTCGGTAGTGCGTTCTACTATTCCGGTGACCAGTGTTGTCCGGACAGCTAGGATGCCTAGAACTACACTTCGATATGAGTGAGGAGACATAAAATAATGAAATACAAGAAAAGAAAATACAAGAAAAACAAAGGAAAATAATAGCAAAGAAATGTAATCAAGTTAAGCGAGCCGGGAACCCTAACGATGGGTGACCGCACCGGGAAGTCACGGCGTGGACCGTTGACTGGCCCTGGACTGCGGGGAACCCTGGAAAATATTTTTAGGACTTAAAGAGACATCAATTGAAGTAGGAATATCATTAGAAAGATCAAAGAAAAATTAAATAATTAGTACAAAGAAAAGTGAGAAATCGAAAAACAGACAAAACCTGGTGTTACCGAAAAATCGGGAATGTAACCCGAACAGGGGCATTATGGTCATTTGACATCCCGAATTGTCTTTTGACCTAAATTTCCATTAAAAATAAATAATATTACACTTAGAAAATAAAATGAAAAATTAATTTGGTGGTACCTAAAGTAAATAGCCAAAAGTGGAGTGAAAATGGTGTAAATAACACCTTTAACATATTATATGAATTAATTAGTGTAAGTGGACCACTAAAGGAATAAACTAAGAATAATGGGGCAGGTGTACATCTATTATCCTACCTGAAACTTCATCTTCTCCAAACCCTCTCAACTTTTCCGAATTGAAGAAGAGAAAGTCCTCCATTGTCGTGTAGCTTGAAGCTTCATCCTCTCCCTCATTTCACTTCTAATCACTTAGGTTTCTTCATTAAAGATTGTCTACACATCATAAGGAAGAGCTTGATACCAAAATTAAGAAGTTTAATCAAGGTTTAGCAAGCTCCAACCATAGGTAAGTTTACATTTTTGAATGTTGCTTTGTTAAACTTTGTGTACATGTTATGGGTGTGTGCTTTGTGAAGAAAATTTTCAAATTTGAAGAGTTCTTGATATATCCAGTTTGGACAGCCATGGAGTTGTGTATTTGATGATTTATTTTACATATATTCGATGAGAAATTATGATAAATAGGGTGATTTAATGTCCTAGTAGTTAAATTCCATGTATATGTGGTGATTGTACAATGGGGATTGAAGTTGACGAATTATGGAAACTTTGGCATGGTGAAGCTTTGCGGCAGCCTTGGGACACTTTGATAAATGTATGAGTTCATGAAGGTATTGGTAGAATATTGACATTGAGGATGGATGGATATGTATATAGATTGGTTGTGTAAAGTGTATGTAAGAATGAGTAATGTTTATGTGTATATGTGATTGTACTTAGACTTTGTAAATTTGAGTTTATTTGGTGTATTGAGGATGTGTGTAATCTGCCCAAAGTGATTTTAAAGTGAAGAGGTATGTGGTTTTGGTAATGTACCAAAACAGAATTGGTAAGGGAAGTGGACAAATAGCAATTAAATGTGTAATGGATACATGTATAAGTAAGGTAATTAAGGGCAGTATACATTTGAGCCTATAACTTTAAATGTGTAACCTCAATTGGTATGAGACCAATTGGAGGTGAAACTAGGCACAAAATGTGCCAACTTTCATTGAGAAAGCATACCAAAAGTCTGCTTGCAAGGTGACATGAAAAATGACCAATACGGATTAAGTGCAATTGAAACTCAAATCGACCATTTGGGCAAGAAGTAGTGTTTAGGCCATAACTCACTCAAAATAGGTCCAATTGACCTGAAATTTTAATCATGAATTAAGACCCATACCTACAAGTCTTATGAAGACACGAAAGCCTAGAAATGACCAGAAGCAAGTCAAAAAGCTTGCACAAGTTCGGGTCCAAAAATTGGCCGAACCAAAGTTGACCAAATTGACCTAAAATTGACCTAATTTGATGCCATTTGACCAGCAATAGTATAATGACCATAACTTGGTCTACTTAACTCATAATGTCCTAAAATTTTTCCCCGCGTTCCGTAAGACATAGATCTACAAGTTTGTAGTTTTGACCGAAACCCGAAAACCGAGGGAACTAGGTCGTCTGGCTAGGTCAAACTAGTATCCCGGAGCCCAGCAAATTGCAAGAAAATGCACTAAACAAGGAAATGAGTTTGGTAAAATGTACCAACCCTAAAACCCTATCGAATGTGACATATTAATGACACTGAAACCTAATTTACCTAAAACGCCTCGAGGGTCGGTATATTAGGTGATTGAGCAAATAATAGCCTTCAGTGAATTACTTTTTGAACATTATCATTAGAGACAGTTTAATTTAGTACTGAAACACTTCAAATTGTGTTTCTCAGTTACCAAAGACTCAGGAAAAGGGAAGGAAACACTGATTCCAGACCGAGAGACAGTTATCAGAGATTTGTGCACAACAGCTATTTCTTTTGAATTATTTTCAATTGAAATAAATTATGACTATTTGCATATTATTGTTTTAAGTTGTGAAATTGTGAAAAATGGTTTGAATGATATTTGATGGATACTTATTGATTGAAAAGCACTGTAATTGGTTTCAAACCACAGCTATCATGTACATTGATTGTATTCCTCGCTAGCTTGTCTAGTGGGATGAATTGAATGCCCTCTCTGGCTGAAGTGTTGAGGTGTGTGCCTGTTGAGGACGAATAGAATGAGTACTCATATTTTTGCTAGCTAGCTATGTTATTCCTCATTAGTCATTGACTTTTGGGATGAATTGAATGAAGGAACGGAAGCGTAAAAAACACAAGTTTATACCATTGAATTCAAAAATTTTCACCTAGGGTCACATGCATCATGCAAGATTTATTTTTATCTATTTGATTTCAATGATAAACAACATATTAAAACTCTTTTAATATGTTTTTGGATCTGTATTTTCCATTTAAGATTTTAAAATTAATCAGATTAATTTTAGAACCCTAGATTAAATCAAGAACGATTACACTAACCTCTTGATGCATCGCAGCTGTCTCGCGCTTTGAGATTCATCTTTAGGACACCAGATGTTGTCCCTCTAGCTTGTCCACACCAAGAACACCTATGGCAGCCCTTGAATAGCTTCTAAAGCTTTTTCTAATAATTAGAAAATCAAGTTCTGCCTTTTAAGAGATTAAAGATGTAAACAGGACACTAGAAACAATTTCTAGTGTTCTTAATTCAAGAGATTGATGGCTAATCTCTTTGAATTGATAACAGATGAAGAAGAAGAGATGAAAACCCTCAAAGTGGCGTGACAAAGGAGAGTGGTTGCTAGTTGTGCTTTATTTTCTCATAACAACACTTAAATAGCTAGGTTAACACATTAAACCCTTGCCACATGTCACCCTTTGATTAGCTCTAGGTTTAAGTGACCCAATCACATTGTGCCAAGTGTCAAACCTATATTTAATCTTGATTTTAATCATCTTACATGATTGAAAAACATTTGGCAAGCTTATGTGTAATCCCATGTGTCACCATCTCATGGTGCCACGTGTCACCATCTCATGGTGCCACGTGTCACACTGCAAAATGACCAAAATGCCCCTGTGTCTTAATTTTGAGTTCTCAACCCAAAATAATTATTTTTCTTCTTCTAATTAATTTATATCAAATATAAATTAATTAATTAATCTCTATTAATTAATTTCTCATTAATTAAATTCATATTTAAACACTTTAAATATAAATTTAATTTATACTACACATCCAATAATCTAGATTTGGTTTCAAGTCATGCTAGGGACTTTGCAATTTAATTGCAAACCAAACCTATTTAATTAATCAATTAAACTCTTTAATTAATTAATTAAATCATATTTAAATAGGTGATAACTTGTGTATGTGTGTGACTTACTAGGCTCATCACTAATTGGCAATGAGACATGATATCAACTCTTAATATCATCAGAACTCTTTCTTACCATAAATGATTTCTCTAAATCATTTTATGAACCTCATAGACCATGGTTAACACCTAGCATAGCATGCCATGGCCACCCAATTAGTAATAAGGTTTACCTTAAATGAACCTATAATCATATGTTACCATGCACTAGAATCTCTCTGTTACAAAATCCCAACTCAAGTTGGAGTCATGGTTTATGTCAAACTCCATTTACTATGAATATTATGTTCTTTTTTAATTCCAGTTCTTGATTAAAAAGATTTTCTCATCAGAAACTCTTTTCTGAATAAATCTATCTGTCCTGGCTAGGAACTTGAAACATCAAGAACAATTAAATGAACATAGGATTTTATCTCTATTTACTTAGAGGAACAGATTCCATCTTGATCAACACCTACCTCCATATATAACTAGTAGGAGCCAACACATGCCCATATACCCATACACAGCAAGTATGAAAGCGATCAAACTCAAACTACCTATATACAAGATAACTGTGCTATCTCAGGTCTAAAGATTATATGCACTGATATGATTTATGACAAAACATTGACAAGAGTAAACTCCATGTGCTTGTCATAAGTGTCACTGGTTCGGCCTACTTATCATTTATAATTGCCTATCATGTTTGTCATATGGCATGAGACTCACCATTCCATCTTATTTATATCTCATATAAATAACTTGGGAACAAACATGAATACAATCTTTCTGGATAAGTCATGTCCTTATTATGAAGTATCCTCGATTGTGAACCTATTTATGATACTTTGTGCTAGAAATATTGTCACTCATATTCTTAACAACTTAAGAATAATATTTCTAACAAAATATCAATGGACCTTTTCTATTACACATAAATATATTATGTAAACGGAAAAGTGGAAATGCCTTTTATTAATAAAAATATATACAAGATAAATACTAAATGATATGCTCTAGGGCATACTACTAACATTGAATACCTCATTAGCCATCGGCTTTTGGGATGAATTGAACTTGGGAACATGATTAAAGCTGTGTATGATTTATTGATATGTATTATGAGATTGTGAAATGAATTTAAACTCTTATTGACATATACTGTCTTTTGAATTCAACCATGATCTGACTTATTGAAATTTATTGTGATATTGAGAAATGGAGTTTAAATTCTTGTTGACAATTATTGTCTTGAAATTAACTATGGTTTTAAGTATTCACTGTTTATATGATTTATGAATTGTGATTTAAATTGTATTTGGTTGATGTTGTGCACCACTGAGACATTGTCTCAAATGATAGCTTTTTATTGTCACGCAGTAGACAGCATGCAGGCAAAAGAGACTAGGTCGCTAGTACCTCCAGCGAGAGACTATCGGGTATAATGAGTATACTAATATTTTGTATTTTGTAATGTAATGTATGTTCACTGTATGTACATATTGTTGTTGGTTTTGAGCAGTTGTAAATAAAAATTGTACATTGAAGTTGTAAAATAATTATGAGTTACTTTGACTTGTAAAATTTGTATTATATTTCTTTTATCTCATCCTTTGAAAATACTGAAAAATTGTTGTGGATTTGAGTTAAGATTGGGAAATATATTTGAAGTGCTTTTTACAGGTTTTCTGAAGAACTGTTTTATCCAAAATACAGATGGCACTCTGCCAAAATTTTTACAGAAATTCCAAATAATTCAAATATGTTAGTTCTATCACTTTAGTTCAAAAAGGTTTTTAACACCTGTAAATAGTTCTCACCACTGTAAAAGAAGTAAGAAAAGTTTTTAAAATCCCTTGTAGTGTATTTAATGGATTATCAGTAGACGGAGTTGGTAATTCATTAGGTATACTACGGGATCATTTTATGCCTTAGAGAGGGGTAAGGTATGACATGTTTTAGTGGTATCAGAGCAAAGTTTTTGAATTCTGTTTTCACATGTTACTTGAATATTCTTTCTTCATAGTACAACTGCTCAATATCATTGTTTGATACATACAGTACATTACATTATAAATATGCACTAACGGGAGGAAATCTCCTTGTGTTATTTGTTCAGGAGATCTAAAATCCTCACATTGACTATGGAAGAGGGTGATCGTTCAGTCGATCAATCTATTTAGGCTGAGGTGTAAGGGGATGCCCCAGGCCTACATAATGATAGTGGTTCAAAGAAGACCACCGCAGCATCGCAGCTCTGCTCATTCATTCACAGATGGTCGCAATGTTCCAACAAATGGTCGGCAATGTACCTACTCAAGTCCCAATACACACCGCTGGTACAACCACGCCTCCTACCAGCAAGATGATAAATTGATGAAATATGGGGCTACAGAGTTTAAGGACAGATCCTCTAGAAGTCAACAAAGGGTTAGAAAGGATGGATAGGGTATTCAAGAAAATGCATTGCACAGAGGAGCTCAGATTTGAATACTCAGTGTCTTTGTTACAGGGGGATGCTTATGATTGGTGGAAAACCATTCCCCACAGTCTGGTAGAACCTACAGTGCTAACTGAAGGAGGAAGCGTGAAAAACACAAGATTATACCATTGAATTCAAAAATTTTCACCTAGGGTCACATGCACCATGCAAGATTTATTTTTTTCTATTTGATTTCAATGATAAACAACATATTAAAACTCTTTTAATATGTTTTTGGATCTGTATTTGCCATTTAAGATTTTAAAATTAATCAGATTAATTTTAGAACCCTAGATTAAATCAAGAACGATTACACTAACCTCTTGATGTGCCGCAATGTCCGCGCTTTGAGATTCGCCTTCAGACACCGATGTTGTCCTCTAGCTTGTCCACACCAAGAACACCTATGGCAGCCCTTGAACAGCTTCTAAAGCCTTTTCTATTAATTAGAAATTCAAGTTCTGCTTTTAAGAGATTAGAGATGTAAACAGACACTAGAAACAATTTCTAGTGTTCTTAATTCAAGAGATTGATGGCTAATCTCTTTGAATTGATGAGAGATGAAGAGAAATAGCTGGAGAGGCTCAAAGTGGCGTGACAAATGAGAGGAGAGGCTGCTGGTTATGTTTTCTTTCATAACCACACTTAAATAGCTAGGTTAACACATTAAACCCTAGCCACATGTCACCTTTGATTAGCTCTAGGTTTAAGTGACCCAATCACATTGTGCCAAGTGTCAAACCTATATTTAATCTTGATTTTAATCATCTTACATGATTAAAAAAACATTTGGCAAGCTTATGTGTTATGCCATGTGTCACCATCTCATGGTGCCACGTGTCACACCGCAAAATGACCAAAATGCTCGTGTCTTAATTTTGAGTTCTTAACCCAAAATAATTATTTTCTTCTTCTAATTAATTTATATCAAATATAAATTAATTAATTAATCTCTATTAATTAATTTTCATCAATTAAATTCATATTTAAACACTTTAAATATAAATTTAATTTATACTACATCCAATAATCTAGATTTGGTTTCAAGTCATGCTAGGACTTTGCAATTTTATTGCAAACTAACCCTATTTAATTAATCAATTAAACTCTTTAATGAATTAATTAAATCATATTTAAATAGGTGATAACTTGTGTATGTGTGTGACTTACTAGGCTCATCACTAATTGGCAATGAGACATGATATCAACTCTTAATATCATCGAACTCTTTCTTACCATAAATGATTTCTCTAAATCATTTTATGAACCTCATAGACCATGGTTAACACCTAGCATAGCATGCCATGGCCACCCAATTAGTAATAAGATTTACCTTAAATGAACCTATAATCATATGTTACCATGCACTAGAATCTCTCTGCTATAAAATCCCAACTCAAGCCGGAGTCATGGTTTATGTCAAACTCCATTTGCTATGAATATTATGTTCTTTTAATTCCAGCTCTTGATTAAAAGATTTTTCTCATCGTAAACTCTTTCAATAAATCTATCTGTCTGCCAGAACTTGAAACATCAAGAACAATTAAATGAACATAGGATTTTAACTCTATTTACTTAGAGGAACAGATTCCATCTTGATCAACACCTACCTCCATATATAACTAGTAGGAGCCAACACATGCCCATATACCCATACATAGTACAAGTATGAAAGCAGATCAAACTCAAACTACCTATATACAAGATAATCGTGCTATCTCAGTCTAAAGATTATATGCACTGATATGATTTATGACAAAACATTGACAAGAGTAAACTCCATGTGCTTGTCATAAGTGTCACTGGTTCGGCCTACTTATCATTTATAAGTGCCTATCATGTTTGTTATATGGCATGAGACTCACCATTCCATCTTATTTATATCTCATATAAATAACTTGGGAACAAACATGAATGCAATCTTTCCGATAAGTCATGTCCTTATTATGAAGTATCCTCAATTGTGAACCTATTTATGATACTTTGTGCTTGAAATATTGTCACTCATATTCTTAATAACTTAAGAATAATATTTCTAACAAAATATCAATGGACCTTTTCTATTACACATAAATATATTATGTAAACGGAAAAGTGGAAATGCCTTTTATTAATAAAATATATACAAGATACATACTAAATGATATGCTCTAGGCATACTACTAAAAATCTCCCACTAGCACTAGAGCCATTCATTACAATACCTTAGACCCATCTTCTCAAGATGTCACTAACTGAGCTTGTGACAAAGGCTTAGTGAATGGATCACCGAATTTTTCACCGATGTTATTTTTCCGCATGGCTATATCGCTTTGCCCAACTATTTCTCCGATAATGTGGTAGTGTCTTTCTATGTGTTTGGATTTTGGGTGAGACCTAGTTCCTTAGCTCAGATGATCGCTTCCATTATTGTCACAGTAGTGGAACCGACTCAATGGAAGGAACTACTGTAAGTTCTCACACGAACTTCTTTATCCAAATACTTCTTTTGCAAGATTCGATGCAAAGAATATACTCACTCGTAGTGGAATCTGCAATGTGCTCGCTTGGAACTCTTCCAACCGATCGCACTCCATTACAAATGAACACATATCCAGAGGTAGACTTTCTATCATCGATATCCGATTGGAAATCGTAATCAAGATAACCATCCAATTGCAAGTCTCCACTCCATAAATCAAGAATAAATCCTTAGTTCTTCTCAAGTACTTAAGAATATTCTCGATACTATCCAGTTGTTCCAAACTCGATTGGATTGATACCGCTAGTCAAACTAACAAAGATATGCGATATCCGCCTAGTACACAACATTGCATACATTAAACTTCCAATAGCCAAGCATATGGAATCCTCGCCATCTTATCTCTTTCTTCGTGTGTCTTTGGAGACATCTCTTTAGAAAGGTGGATACCATGTCTCACTGGTAACAATCCTCTCTTGGAATCAAGCATGTTAAACCTCTTTAACACCTTTTCCAAGTATAGACTTTGGGATAAACCAATTATTCTTTTCGCCTATCTCTATAGATGCGAATCCCAAGAATATAGGTTGCCTCCCTAAGTCTTTCATGGAGAATGTATTTGACAACCATACCTTTATAAATACAACATACCGTATCATTACCCATCAACAAAGATGTCATCCACATATAAGACAAGGAAAGTGATAGCACTGCCACTAACCTTCTTATATACACATGGCTCATCCTCATTTTTGATAAAACCAAAAGATTTAATGGCTTCATCAAAACGGATGTTCCAACTCCTCAAGCTTGTTTCAACCCATAAATGGATCGCTTTAGCTTGCATACCTTGGAACCATCTTGGGATTCAAATCCCCTAGGTTGTTCCATGAAAATGTTTTCTTCAATGTATCCATTGAGAAAAGTCGCTTTGACATCCATCCGCCAAATCTCATAATCATAGTATGCAGCTATTGCTAATAAAATCCTAATTGATTTAAGCATGGCAACAAAGCAGAAAGTCTCCTCATAGTCTATTCCTTGCCTTTGGCGAAACCCTTTCGCTACTAGCCTTGCCTTATAGGTCTCTACCTTTCCATCGTAACCAATTTTCTTCTTGAAAACCCATTTGTTCCCTATAGGTACAATACCTTCGTGGGTCAACAAGATCCCAAACTTGATTCTTATACATGGAATCAATCTCGATTTCATAAAGCATCAATCCATTTTGAAGAGTCTATATCCGATATAGCTTCTTCATAGGTAAGTGGATCATCTCCATGATCTACTTCTTCATGAGTAGACAACTCTTGTTCTTCTTCATGAAGAAAACCATATCTCACCGTGGGTGAGATACCTCGTTGTTCTACGAGGAACAAATTGAGATGTTTCATCAATGGGTATAGGTTGACTAGATGGATCTATATCCATCTGATTCGTTGGTTGGTCGTAATTCTCCAATTCTAACTCTATTTGCCTTCCTTTGCCTCCTTCTTGAACAAACTGTTCAAGAAATGTGGCATCTCTACTTATCACAACCTTTGTGAAGTAGGCAATAAAAATAATATCCAAAACTATCTTTGGATATCCAACAAATCGACCTTTTCTCGATCCGTCTCCAATTTATCGTTGTTCACCTTTTTGATATAAGTCGACAACCCCAAATCTTAACATGCTTAAGACTTGGTTTTCTTCCATGCCATATCTCATAAGGTGTGGAAGAAACTGATTTTGATGGAATCCTATTCAGAATATATAAAGTCGATTCTAATGCAAATCCTCAAAAGGAGATTGGCATATCAAGATAGCTCATCATACTACGCACTATATCCAATAGGTACGATTTCTCCTTTCAGATACACCATTCACCGTATGCTCTCGGAGGAGTCACCGAGAAACAATGCCATGCTCTCTCAAGTATTCATCAAATTCAAGACTCAAATATTCACCTCCACGATCCGATCAAGAGCTTTAATATTTTTCCCGCTTGATTTTCTACTTCATTTAAATTCTTTGAACTTTTCAAAGGATTCATGTTTGTATTTCATCAAATACAAATACCCAAACCTTGATTTATCATCAAGAAAGGTAATAAAATAATGAAAACCCTCTAGCCATTTCTTTAAACGGACCACATACATCACTATGTATTAGTTCCAAAATATTTTCAAATTCTTAGCCCTTGTCCAACAAAGGGTGATCTAGTCATTTTGCCTTGAAGGCAAGATTCACAAGTTGGAGTAGGCTCAGAGCCCAATGAGGATAGAATCCCCATTTTCTCCAATTTTGCAATCCTATCTTCCGCAACATGACATAACCTTAAGTGCCAAATATATTTTGAACTTGAGTTGGTTTTCACCATGGCATTGCATTCATTTAGATTGCTATACTCGCAGTGGAAACACTTTCATCGGCAATGGAAACACTTTCCCGTTGGTAATGGAAACACTTTCCTGCTAAGTGGAAACACTTTCCTTTGCCTTTGTCACTTTGGTCTTCCTTTTCTGCTTAGCTATTTTCTTAGAAGGACCAGGAACTGAGGTTTCTTTTTCTTATTGCCCTTCTTCTTATTGGACTTTCCAAAGAGAAGAAGATGCAACCAAAGCTACCTCTTTTCCTTTATTGCTCGCATATTCTTTTGGGCAATAACCAGCATGTTGAGTAATTCACTAAGGTGCATTCCTCGTTAGTCATATGGAAATTTGTCACAAAATTCCCAAAAGACTCGTGAAGGATCAAGGATCAAATTGCTTGTAGTTGGAAATCCATGTTGAAGTCAAGATGTTCCAACCGCCAATCACCGAATCATCTTGTGGACATGATCCCCAACATTCTCGTCTCGACATCCTCATACTAATAACTGCCTAGATATCTCATACCTAGCATTCCCGCCGTGCTCACCATACAACTCTTGTAGGTGAAGGAGGATCTCACTAGCACTGCATGTTCTCATGTTGCTTCAGACTCATTACTCATGGAAGCAAGCATGTAACACTTAGCTCTCATATCATGCTCCTTCCACTTGTCCAAAGTATCATGTTCCTCTTGTGTGGCCTCCGGAGGTAAGGGACCAGAACATTTGAATCTAGAACATATCCTATATGTTCAAGGTTCGTGACAAGTTTCAAATTTCTTAGCCAATCGCATGATTAGGTCCCACAACCTCAGTGATCAAGTATGCTTGCAAGGATATTGGATGGTGGTGGTTGTTATTTGCTCATTTTTATCGTAAAATTAATCACAGAAAATAACCAGTTTTTTTATTAAATGTATTATGTAATTAACCAAATTTATTATGGTATTTTAATCATATTGGTAATCCCACTAACTTAGCTAATCCTACACTTCCAAAGTAGAAAACGGAAATCCTAGTTGGATGGATTTCTAGTGGGTGATTGAATTCTTATAATTCTATTGATCATCCTCACGTACATCCATTATTGGAATTATAATAAAATATAAGTGAGCAACTCCTTGCCCATCACATCTCATGTGAGGTTCAACTTTTACTAGCCCCTAATGCTCAAAATCTCGTACATCCAATATTGACTTATCTTGCATTAGTTAAGTTGATCCCATTGAGCCAAGAATTATGCAAATAATTTTAATGTCCTCAGTACATCCAATATTGGCCACCAAACCATTTACATATTTACAACATTCATGCTTAACAATTATTCTTAAGAAAATCTCTTAAATTAATTTCATCTCATGCAACTATTTAAAATTTCTTAAAATAATTGCCCCAATGGAGGGCTTATGTTATAATTACTTTAATTATAGCATTTCCAACTTAATCATTTGTTTGGAAGATTTTATAGCCATCCTAATTACTATTAAGGTCTCACTTTGCACATAATCCATTTAGCATGCATATATCATATAATTGCATACATTCCCATACATCTCATGCATTCATGGATAAGCAAGAAATATGGTATGATCATGGATTTTCTAAGGGATTCAATTCTGAGCCACCAAGAATTGAATCAGTGGCATTCCTAGGTGCATTTCATTCATTCATTTTACAAGAGTTGCTGAAGGAGTACATAATCAACACTTGATATTGAATTCTCCCACCGGTCCCACCAATGCTCTTGACTTCCTTGAACTTCTTGCAATCCAATATTACATAGTAATCCTTGGCATACCAAGGCGAATTTACAAGAACTTAAATAAATGAAATTACAACCCAAAAATATTACAAACTTAATAATACATGCCCAAAATAAATTAAAATAAATTAATTAATTTACAATCCCAAAGAAACATAAAAGAAATAAATCCAATCACATTGGTCTTTATAGTCCATGATCATCCATCATGCATATTGCTATTTTACAATTAAATAAAATATACATACTTAAATTAAATTGAATATCTCATATTCAACTTAAAAATCCAGATTTGAATATGATTCAAATAAATTTAAAATTTCAGATTTGAATCTCATTCAAACAAATTTAAAAATTCAGATTTGAATCACATTCAAACAACTTCAAAAATTCAGATTTGAATCACATTCAAACATTTTTTAAAAAATCAGATTTGAATCACATTCAAATATTTTTTAAAAAATCAGATCTGAATTTTATTGAATCAATTTTAAAAAATCAGATTTAAATATGATTCAAACAACTTTAAAAATTCAGATTTGAATCACATTCAAACAACTTTTAAAATTCAGATTTGAATCACATTCAAACAATTTTTAAAATTTGATTTGAATCATAATTTAATTGTGTGATTAAAACAACTAATTAAACACTTTAATTAGTCAAAGAATAGGCCTTAGATCATACAACAATTGCAGAATTAAAAGCCAAACCTTGAACCACCCATGGAACCATTGTTGCCGCCTACCAATGGTGGCTTCACCATGTGTGCCGCCACACCTCTTGATCCAACCAGCAATGAATCTCTTGATCTCATGATCAAACACACAATTAAATTATATAATCAACAATCTAAATGGCAAATATAGTGGCTCTGATACCAATTGAAGGAACGGAAGCGTGAAAAACACAAGATTATACCATTGAATTCAAAAATTTTCACCTAGGGTCACATGCACCATGCAAGATTTATTTTTATCTATTTGATTTCAATGATAAACAACATATTAAAACTCTTTAATATGTTTTTGGATCTGTATTTGCTATTTAAGATTTTAAAATTAATCAGATTAATTTTAGAACCCTAGATTAAATCAAGAACGATTACACTAACCTCTTGATGTGCCGCAGCTGTCTCGCGCTTTGAGATTCGCCTTCAGACACCAGATGTTGTCCTCTAGCTTGTCCACACCAAGAACACCTATGGCAGCCCTTGAACAGCTTCTAAAGCCTTTTCTATTAATTAGAAATTCAAGTTCTGCCTTTTAAGAGATTAGAGATGTAAACAGACACTAGAAACAATTGCTAGTGTTCTTATTTCAAGAGATTGCTGGCTAATCTCTTTGAATTGATGAGAGATGCAGAGAAATAGCTGGAGAGGCTCAAAGTGGCGTGACAAATGAGAGGAGAGGCTGCTGGTTATGTTTTCTTTTCATAACCACACTTAAATAGCTAGGTTAACACATTAAACCCTAGCCACATGTCACCTTTGATTAGCTCTAGGTTTAAGTGACCCAATCACATTGTGCCAAGTGTCAAACCTATATTTAATCTTGATTTTAATCATCTTACATGATTAAAAACATTTGGCAAGCTTATGTGTTATGCCATGTGTCACCATCTCATGGTGCCACGTGTCACACCGCAAAATGACCAAAATGCCCTCGTGTCTTAATTTTGAGTTCTTAACCCAAAATAATTATTTTCTTCTTCTAATTAATTTATATCAAATATAAATTAATTAATTAATCTCTATTAATTAATTTTCATCAATTAAATTCATATTTAAACACTTTAAATATAAATTTAATTTATACTACACATCCAATAATCTAGATTTGGTTTCAAGTCATGCTAGGACTTTGCAATTTTATTGCAACCAAATCTATTTAATTAATCAATTAAACTCTTTAATTAATTAATTAAATCATATTTAAATAGGTGATAACTTGTGTATGTGTGTGACTTACTAGGCTCATCACTAATTGGCAATGAGACATGATATCAACTCTTAATATCATCGTAACTCTTTCTTACCATAAATGATTTCTCTAAATCATTTTATGAACCTCATAGACCATGGTTAACACTCTAGCATAGCATGCCATGGCCACCCAATTAGTAATAAGATTTACCTTAAATGAACCTATAATCATATGTTACCATGCACTAGAATCTCTCTCATAAAATCCCAACTCAAGCCGAGTCATGGTTTATGTCAAACTCCATTTGCTATGAATATTATGTTCTCTTTAATTCCAGCTCTTGATTAAAAGATTTTTCTCATCGTAAACTCTTTTCGAATAAATCTATCTGTCTCCTGCCAGAACTTGAAACATCAAGAACAATTAAATGAACATAGGATTTTAACTCTATTTACTTAGAGGAACAGATTCCATCTTGATCAACACCTACCTCCATATATAACTAGTAGGAGCCAACACATGCCCATATACCCATACATAGTACAAGTATGAAAGCAGATCAAACTCAAACTACCTATATACAAGATAACTGTGCTATCTCGTGTCTAAAGATTATATGCATCGATATGATTTATGACAAAACATTGACAAGAGTAAACTCCATGTGCTTGTCATAAGTGTCACTGTTCGCCTACTTATCATTTATAAGTGCCTATCATGTTTGTTATATGGCATGAGACTCACCATTCCATCTTATTTATATCTCATATAAATAACTTGGGAACAAACATGAATACAATCTTTCTAGATAAGTCATGTCCTTATTATGAAGTATCCTCGATTGTGAACCTATTTATGATACTTTGTGCTAGAAATATTGTCACTCATATTCTTAACAACTTAAGAATAATATTTCTAACAAAATATCAATGGACCTTTTCTATTACACATAAATATATTATGTAAACGGAAAAGTGGAAATGCCTTTTATTAATAAAATATATACAAGATACATACTAAATGATATGCTCTAGGGCATACTACTAACACTAACATGGAATGACTTTCTCAGGGAATTCAGATAGAAATATGTCCCTGATGCTTATGTAGACCAGAAGCTACAAAAGTTCCTAAGTCTGAAACAGGGGGGCAGATCAGTGGCTAAGTATGAAAGGGAATTTTCCCGCCTTAGTCATTATGCAGTGAGTCTACTCTCTACCAGCAGGGAGAGATGCAAGAGGTTTGAAAACCGGCTTGAAGCCCAAAGATCGACTACAAGTAGCCTGGCTTCAAACACACTAACTTCTCTGAACTTATTTCTCAAGCTCTAGAGTTAGAAAGAATTGAGTCTGAAGCTGTTCCTGAGAGAAAGAAATCAGAGAAGACAGAGAAAGAGGGAAAATCTGTAGAATAGAGTTCCAGTGGTCCTACTGGAAAGAGGAAGAACCATGAGGGACATGGTAGAGGTGGCAAAAAATCTGGTAGGGGAAGATATTCAGGACAGAGACCTCCCCTATCTGGTCAACAGAGTACCAGAAGTTCCTACCCTCCCCGCTAATGTGAAACTTGTGGAAGAAATCATGGTGGGATATGCTATAAGGCTATTGGAGCCTGTTATAACTGTGGAGGCACATGACACTTTGCCAAGGATTGCACCAGTAGTCGCAGAGTTGGACCACCTCCTACCATCGCAGTAGGATCGCCAGAGCCCCGTCACTAGAAGTTCACAACCACCCAGTAGAGGTAGAGGCAAGGGTCGAGGTAACCCAGCAGGCAGCCAAGGCACAGTGAAACAATCGGAGCAAGACAGTGCTCCAATCAGAATGTATGCAACGAGACAGAGGGAAGAGACCGAGACATCTGATGTTGTGGCTGGTACCTTCTCAACTTTTAATCAGAATGTGTTTGTGTTATTTGACCCGGGTTCTACCCATTCTTATGTGAGTGCTAGCATCATTGATTGCATTGTTGTTCCATGTACAAAAATGGACTTTGAGGTGCTAGTAACAAGTCCACTAGGATAGGAAGTCAGGGTTAATAGAATGTATAGAGATTGTCCTTTGGTGATCCAAGGATACACTTTCCTATTTGATTTCATTGAAATGCCCTTCAGAGATTATGATATCATCTTGGGCATGGATTGGTTAGCTAGGCATCATGCCATGATTGACAGTAGGGTCAAGATACCACTTTTGGCCTTCCTCAAGCATGCTGATGTGGTAATACATGGGGAAAGGCGCTTATTGCCATCAAACATCATTTCGCCGCACTAGCCGTAAAAATGATTAGAAAGGGGTGTGAAGCCTACTTGGCACATGTGGTAGACACTCAAGTGGGGAGTCCAAAGATTGAAGGACATCCCTACAAAGATATGACTTTCCATGTGTTTCCTCATGAATTGCCGTGATTACCTCCTAAAGAGAAGTGCGCTTTGAAATTAATGTTATGCTCGTGTGGATCCAATCTCCATAACGCCATACCGAATGGCACCAAAGCAGAGTTGAAGGAGTTGAAGATACAATTGCAAGAATTACTTGAAAAGGGCTTCATCCGCCTCTAGTGTGTCACCTTGGGGAGCACCAAAGGTTGTTTGTTAAGAAGAAGGATGGTACTCTCCGCTTATGCATTGACTACCGCAGCTGAATAAGGTGACAATAAAGAACAAATATCCATTGCCTCGCATTGATGATCCGCTTGATCACTGAAGGGTGCAATTGTATTCTCCAAAATTGATTTGTGATCCGTTATTATCGCTAAAGGTGCAAGAGCAGAGTATTCCAAAATCGCTTAACTCGGTATGGCCACTATGAGTTTCTAGTAATGCCATTCGGTTAACAAATGCTCCACCGCTTTCATGGATCCGATGAACACTATCTTCATACCATATCTTGATCAATTTGTGGTGGTGTTTATTGATGACATTTTGATATATTCAAGGAATACAGTAAGAGCATGACAGATATCCGCGATTGTACCGCAGACTTTAAGGGAGAAACAACTATACGCCAAGTTGTCGAAATGTGAATTTTGGCTGAAAGAAATCTCCTTTGGGACATATTGTGTCACCAAGGGATCAAGGTAGATTCCAAAGAAGGTAGAAGCTATCCTTAATTGAAGCCCAGAACATCGCATAAATTCGCAGCTGGTTAGCCGGATATTACCGCCGGTTTGTGAAGGGGTTTTTATGTTATCTTCTCCACCGACCAAATTACTTCGAAAGATGTAAAATTTCAAAGGATGATAAATGTCAAGAAAGTTTTGATGAGTTGAAGAGGTGTTTGATCAAGCTCACCCTCACTTTACCTACTCCGTAAAGAATACACGCTTATAGTGATGCTTCTCACAATGGGTTAGGGTCGTAATCGATGCAAGATCGAATGTCATTGCTTATGCATCACGCCACCAAACGCATGAGAGGAATTACCCAACACATGATATGGAGTTAGCAGCTATTGTTTTTGCTCAAGATATGGAGACACTATTTGTATGGGGAGAAATGCTACATTTACACGCATCACAAGAGCTTGAAGTATTTGGGCACCTGTAAGGAATTGAATTTGAGGCAGAGGAGATGGTTAGAACTCATCAAAGATTATGATTGCTTAATAGACTATCAGCCAGGGAAAGCAAATGTGGTGGCTGATACCTTAAGTCGCAAGACTATGGCAAGTCTCAGAGTTTCTCCCATGTCAATGGTATATGAGTTGAAAGCATAGCATGCCAGTTGCTTGGCATGGCATGTACAAAAGGTTGATTGATCGATCGTAATGGCTACTCAGAGTGATAAAAATATCGGGTTACCGAAAGAAGTCTAGCAGGCAAGAAACCCGAATTCTCCGTGAGAGATGATGGTTTATTGCTACATCGAGGCAGAGTGTGCTCCTAGTGATGTGGAATTGAGACAGATCATTATGAAGGAAGCACATGAGTCTCCATTTGCTATGCACCCCGTGGAACTAAAATGTACAGAGGGTCAAAGAGCATTATCGTGGATGGGTATGAAGAGAGATATAATGAATTTGTTTCCAAATGCCTAACTTGTCGGCAAGTAAAGGCAGTAACATCAAGTTCCACTGGTTTGTTACATCCTTTGTCGCATTTGAGTGGAAATGGGAACGGATAACTATGGATTTTGTTACAGGACTTCCAAGGACACAGAGTACTCATGATGCAAGATGGATTACAATGATGATTGACCAAGTCTCTGACTTTTTGCCGCCTGATGGACTATAGCCTGAAAGATTGGCCGATTGTACATATATGAGATTGTAAAATTGCATGGAGTGCCAAGATCAATTGTGTCCGACAGAGATCCTAGGTTCACTTTTAGATTCTGGGTAGTCTTCAGAGAGCCCTTGAACTATATTGAACTTCAAAGACAAAGATTCCACCCACGCATGCATGGCCACCCGAAAGGGTTATCCAGATATTGGAGGATATGCTACGGGCTTGTGTGATTGAATTTGAAGGTAGTTGGGATACACACTTGCCTTTGATTGAGTTTGCTTATAACAACAGCTACCAATCAAGCATTGGGATGCCTCCATATGAAGCTTTGTCTGGTGGAAAGTGCAGAACTCCCTTATGTTGGGATGAAATAGGTGAAAGGAAGATGATTGGGCTAGAAATTGTTCAGCAGACAGAGGAAAAGATCAGATTGATCAGAGATAGACTTAAGGTCGCATCGATCGTCAAGTCCTATGTTGATCTGAAAAAAAGAGATATTGAGTATGCAGTGGGTGATAAGGTATTCCTCAAAGTTTGTCCTTGGAAGAGGATTATGAGATTTGGCAGAAAGGGGAAACTGAGTCCTCGTTTCATCAGACCATATGAGGTTCTGGAAAGAGTGGGTCCTTTGGCATATCGGTTGGCATTACCTCCAAAGCTAGCAAGGATACGCAGTGTCTTCCATGTGTCCATGTTAAGGAGGTATAGATCTGACCCATCTCATGTACTATCAGCTGAAGAGATTGAGGTAAAACCAGACCTCTCATATGAGGAAGAACCCATAAAAATTCTGGCATATGAGGTGAAGCAGCTGAGGAATAAACAGATACACCAGGTTAAAGTGCTGTGGAACCATCATTCAGGCCAGGAAGCTACTTGGGAACGTGAAGAGGATATGAGGAGACAGCACCCACAACTGTTCAGAGACTAATACCAAGTAAAATTTTGAGACGAAATTTATTTAAGGGGGGGAGAATTGTAACACCCCTATGTTCGGTAGTGCGTTCTACTATTCCGGTGACCAGTGTTGTCCGGACAGCTAGGATGCCTAGAACTACACTTCGATATGAGTGAGGAGACATAAAATAATGAAATACAAGAAAAGAAAATACAAGAAAAACAAAGGAAAAATAATAGCAAAGAAATGTGATCAAGTTAAGCGAGCCGGGAACCCTAATGATGGGTGACCGCACCAGGAAGTCACGGCGTGGACCGTTGACTGGCCCTGGACCGCGGGGAACCCTGGAAAATATTTTTAGGACTTAAAGAGACATCAATTGAAGTAGGAATATCATTAGAAATATCAAAGAAAAATTAAATAATTAGTACAAAGAAAAGTGAGAAATCGAAAAATAGACAAAACCCGGTGTTACCGAAAAATCGGGAATGTTACCCGAACAGGGGCATTATGGTCATTTGACATCCCGAATTGTCTTTTGACCTAAATGTTCATTAAAAATAAATAATATTACACTTAGAAAATAAAATGAAAAATTAATTTGGTGGTACCTAAAGTAAATAGCCAAAAGTGGAGTGAAAATGGTGTAAATAACACCTTTAACATATTATATGAATTAATTAGTGTAAGTGAACCACTAAAGGAATAAACTAAGAATAATGGGGCAGGTGTACATCTATTATCCAACCTGAAACTTCATCTTCTCCAAACATCTCAACTTTGCCAAATTGAAGAAGAGAAAGTCCTCCATTGCCGTGTAGCTTGAAGCTTCATCCTCTCCCTCATTTCACTTCTAATCACTTAGGTTTCTTCATTAAAGATTGTTTAAACATCATAAGGAAGAGCTTGATACCAAAATCAAGAAGTTTAATCAAGGTTTAGCAAGCTCCAACCATAGGTAAGTTTACATTTTTGAATGTTGCTTTGTTAAACTTTGTGTACATGTTATGGGTGTGTGCTTTGTGAAGAAAATTTTCAAGTTTGAAGAGTTCTTGATATATCCAGTTTGGACAGCCATGGAGTTGTGTATTTGATGATTTATTTTACATATATTTGATGAGAAATTATGATGAATAGGGTGATTTAATGTCCTAGTAGTTAAATTCCATGTATATGTGGTGATTGTACAATGGGGATTAAAGTTGACTTAATTATGGACACTTTGGCATGGTGAAGCTTATGCAGCCTTGGGACACTTTGATAATTGTATGAGTTCATGAAGGTATTGGCAGAATATTGACATTGAGGATTGATGGATATGTATATAGATTGGTTGTGTAAAGTGTATGTAAGAATGAGTAATGTTTATGTGTATATGTGATTGTACTTAGACTTTGTAAATTTGAGTTTATTTGGTGTATTGAGGATGTGTGTAATCTGCCCAAAGTGATTTTAAAGTGAAGAGGTATGTGGTTTTGATAATTGTTAGTAGTATGCCCTAGAGCATATCATTTAGTATGTATCTTGTACATATTTTTAATAATAAAAGGCATTTCCACTTTTCCGTTTACATAATATATTTATGTGTAATAGAAAAGGTCCATTGATATTTTGTTAGAAATATTATTCTTAAGTTGTTAAGAATATGAGTGACAATATTTCTAGCACAAAGTATCATAAATAGGTTCACAATCGAGGATACTTCATAATAAGGGCATGACTTATCCAGAAAGATTGTATTCATGTTTGTTCCCAAGTTATTTATATGAGATATAAATAAGATGGAATGGTGAGTCTCATGCCATATAACAAACATGATAGGCATTTATAAATGATAAGTAGGCCGAACCAGTGACACTTATGACAAGCACATGGAGTTTACTCTTGTCAATGTTTTGTCATAAATCATATCAGTGCATATAATCTTTAGACCTGAGAAAGCACAGTTATCTTGTATATAGGTAGTTTGAGTTTGATACTGCTTTCATACTTGTACTATGTATGGGTATATGGGCATGTGTTGGCTCCTGCTAGTTATATATGGAGGTAGGTGTTGATCAAGATGGAATCTGCTCTCTAAGTAAATAGAGATAAAATCCTATGTTCATTTAATTGTTCTTGATGTTTCAAGTTCCTGCCAGACAGATAGATTTATCTAAAAGAGTTTCGATGAGAAAATCTTTTAATCAAGAACTGGAATTAAAAGAGAACATAATATTCATAGCAAATGAAGTTTGACATAAACCATGACTCAAATTTGAGTTGGGATTTTGTAACAGAGAGATTCTAGTGCTTGGTCACATATGATTATAGGTTCATTTAAGGTAAACCTTATTACTAATTGGGTGGCCATGGCATGCTATGCTAGGTGTTAACCATGGTCTATGAGGTTCATAAAATGATTTAGAGAAATCATTTATGGTAAGAAATAGTTCTGATGATATTAAGAGTTGATATCATGTCTCATTACCAATTAGTGATGAGCCTAGTAAGTCACGCACATACACAAGTTATTACCTATTTAAATATGATTTAATTAATTAATTAAAGAGTTTAATTGATTAATTAAATAGATTTGGTTTGCAATAAAATTGCAAAGTCCCTAGCATGACTTGAAACCAAATCTAGATTATTGGATGTGTAGTATAAATTAAATTTATATGTAAAGTGTTTAAATATGAATTTAATTGATGAGAAATTAATTAATAGAGATTAATTAATTAATTTATATTTGATATAAATTAATTAGAAGAAGAAAATAATTATTTTGGGTTAAGAACTCAAAATTAAGACACAGGGCATTTTGGTCATTTCATTGTGACACGTGGCACCATGAGATGGTGACACATGGCAGAACACATAAGAGTGCCAAATATTTTTAATCATGTAAGATGATTAAAATCAAGATTAAATATAGGTTTGACACTTGGCACAATGTGATTGGGTCACTTAAACCTAGAGCTAATCAAAAGGTGACATGTGGCTAGGGTTTAATGTGTTAACCTAGCTATTTAAGTGTGGTTATGAATGGAAAACATAACCAGCAGCCTCTCCTCTCAATTGTCACGCCACTTTGAGCCTCTCCAGCCATTCTTCTTCATCTCTCATCAATTCAAAGAGATTAGCCATCAATCTCTTGAATTAAGAACACTATAAATTGTTTCTAGTGTCCTGTTTACATCTTTAATCTCTTAAAAGGCAGAACTTGATTTTCTAATTAATAGAAAAAGCTTTAGAAGATGTTCAAGGGCTGCCATAGGTGTTCTTGGTGTGGACAAGCCAGAGGGACAACATCCGTGTCCTCAAGACGATTCAAAGGCGCATATCGCTGCATCACATCAAGAGTTTAGTGTAATCGTTCTTGATTTAATCTAGGGTTCTAAAATTAATCTGATTAATTTTAAAATCTTAAATGGCAAATACAGATCCAAAAACATATTAAAAGAGTTTTAATATGTTGTTTATCATTGAAATCAAATAGATAAAAATAAATCTTGCATGGTGCATGTGACCCTAGGTGAAAATTTTTGAATTCAATGGTATAATCTTGTGTTTTTCACGCTTCCGCTGCTTCAATAATGTACCAAATCAGAATTGGTAAGGGAAGTGGACATATAGCAATTAAATGTGCAATGGATACATGTATAAGTAAGGTAATTAAGGGCAGTATACATTTGAGCCTATGACTTTAAATGTGTAACCTCAATTGGTATGAGACCAATTGGAGGTGAAACTAGGCACAAAATGTGCCAACTTTCATTGAGAAAGCATACCAAAATTCTGCTTGCAAGGTGACATGAAAAATGACCAATTCGAATTAAGTGCAATTGAAACATGAAAACTGACCATTTGGGCAGCAGTTAGTTTTTTAGCCATAACTCATTCAAAAGAGGTCCAATTGACCTGAAATTTTAACCATGAATAGTTAAGACCCATACCTACAAGTCTCATGAAGACAGCAAAGCCCAGAAATGACCAGAAGCAAGTCAAAAAGCTTGCACAAGTTCGGGTCCAAAAACTGGCCGAACCAAAGTTGACCAAATTGACCTAAAATTTACCTAATTTGATGCCATTTGACCAGCAATAGTATAATGACCATAACTTGGTCTACTTAACTCAGAATGACCTAAAATTTTGCCCCGCGTTCCGTAAGACATAGATCTACAAGTTTGTAGTTTTGAACGAAACCCGAAAACAGAGGGAACTAGGTCGTCCGGCTAGGTCAAACTAGTATCCCGGAGCCCAGCAAATTGCAAGAAAATGCACTAAACAAGGAAATGAGTTTGGTAAAACGTACCAACCCTAAAACCCTATCGAATGTGACATATTAATGACACTAAAACCTAATTTACCTAAAATGCCTCGAGGGTCGGTATATTAGGTGATTGAGCAAATAATAGCCTTCAGTGAAGGAATTATCTAACATTATCGTTAGAGAATAGTTAATTTAGTACTGAAACACTTCAAATTGTGTTTCTCAGTTACCAAAGACTCAGGAAAAGGGAAGGAAACACTGAGTCCAGACCGAGAGACAGTTATCGGAGGTTTGTGCACAACAGCTATTTCTTTTGAATTATTTTCAATTGAAATAAATTATGACTATTTGCATATTATTGTTTTAAGTTGTGAAATTGTGAAAAATGGTTTGAATGATATTTGATGGATACTTATTGATTGAAAAGCATCAGAATTGGTTTGAAACCATAGCTATCATGTACATTGATTGTATTCCTCACTAGCTTGTCTAGTGGGATGAATTGAATTCCCTCTCTGGCTGAAGTGTTGAGGTGTGTGCCTGTTGAGGACAAATAGATTGAGTACTCATATTTTTGCTTGCTAGATATGTTATTCCTCATTAGTCATTGACTTTTGGTATGTATTTATTACCTGATTAGCAATCGGCTTTTGGGATGAATTGAACTTGGGAACATGATTAAAGCTGTGTATGATTTATTGATATGTATTGTGAGATTGTGAAATGAATTTAAACTCTTATTGATATATACTGTCTTTTGAATTCAACCATGATCTGACTTATTGAAATTTATTGTGATATTGAGAAATGGAGTTTAAATTCTTGTTGACAATTATTGTCTTGAAATTAACTATGGTTTTAAGTATCCACTATTTATATGATTTATGAATTGTGATTTAAATTGTATTTGGGTGATGTTGTGCACCACTGAGACATTGTCTCAAATGATAGCTTTTATTGTCACACGGTAGACAGACAGACATTGTAAAAGCTAGGCCGCTAGTACCTCCAAATGATAGACTAATGTATAATGAGTATACCAATATTTTGTATTTTGTAATGTAATATATGTTCACTGTATGTACATATTGTTGTTGGTTTTGAGCAGTTGTAAATAAAAATTGTACATTGAAGTTGTAAAATAATTATGAGTTATTTTGACTTGTAAAATTTGTTTTATATTTCTTTTATCTCATCCTTTGAAAATACTGAAAAATTGTTGTGGATTTGAGTTGAGATTGGGAAATATATTTGAAGTTCTTTTTACAGGTTTTCTGAAGAACTGTTTTATCCAAAATACAGATGGCACTCTGTCAAAATTTTTACAGAAATTCCAAATAATTCAAATATGTTAGTTCTATCACTTTAGTTCAAAAAGGTTTTTAACACCTGTAAATAGTGCTCACCACTGTAAAAGAAGTAAGAAAAGTTTTTAAAATCCCTTGTAGTGTATTTAATGGATTATCAGTAGACGGAGTTGGGAATTCATTAGGTATACTACGGGATCATGTTATGCCTTACAGAGGGGTAAGGTGTGACATTTAAATTGCTTCTAATAATAAGGTTCAATAATTAAATTTTATTAATACTATTCCTTTCATTAGTCAGCCTATAATGTTGACCTTTAATACACACTAGGTGAATTAGTTTTAATGTCACTAATATGTGCCATTTTTCATACCTCACATGTTGACATATGTAGCCAATTTCATTTCAAAGCTTATTGCAATTTATTGTAATTATTCAGATTTCATGGCTAATGTTTACTGTCATTGGACCAAGCTACAGTGTAAATTTAGTAGATTTCTCTTCATTAAATTGTTTCTCATTATGTTTTCTTTAATTTCCTTTTTGAATCACTCCATTTGTATTGTGTAGCTCAAGTTATGGTCAATTAACTAAAACTAGGTCAAATCTAAATTTTAGTTTCCTTTTTAGGCATTTTCGGTTCTAACTTTACTATTTTATTTGGACTGTTTGTAATCACATTGTGGTCTAGCATTCTTCATAAGTATTGTTGCCTTATGTCTTAGGGACAACCAAAAATTTTGCTTACTATTTTTTAAGTCTTATAGAATTTTTTATAGACAAATTGTTAACTTGGACTCAAAGGTCCTATATTGGCATGGTCCTCAATTAGGTCAATGACTTGACCTTAAATTCTGTCCTTGTACATTTATAATTTGAGGAAATTGTCTAAAACAATGTTTTAGGTCTCTTTCTTAGCTTTCCAGATTGGTATGGCTCATTTAAATTGGACACTTCTGGTGGTTGAATTTTCTAGATTTTATGGTCAATTGTGCTAATTCCAGATTTAGTGTGCCAACTTAATCAAGTTAGTTGACCTAGTTCCCTTCATTTCTAGGTTTTGGTCAAATTACTAATATTGTAGATCTTGAAGGAGCGGAAGCATGAAAAACATAAGTTTAGATCATTGAAATTCAAAATTTTTCATCTAGGGTCACATGCATCATGCAAGATTCATTTGTATCTATTTGATTTCAATGATAAACAATATATTAAAACTCTTTTAATATATTTTTGGATCTACATTTGCCATTTAAGATTTTAGAATTAATCAGATTAATTTTAAGAATCCTATATTAGATCAAAACAAGTGCACTAACCTCTTGATGCACTGCCGTGTGTTTAGCACTTTTGGGATGCATCTTTAGGACTCCAGATGTTGTCCCTCTAGCTTGTCCACACCAAGATCACCTATGGTAGCCCTTCAACAGCTTTTAAAGCTTTTTCTATGAATTAGAAAATCAAGTTTTGCCATTTAAGGGATTAGAGATATAAACAGAACACTATAAACAATTTCTAGTATTTTTAATTCAAGAGATTGTTTGCTAATCTCTTTGAATTGATGAGAGATGAAGAAGAAGAGAAAGCCGAGGTCTCCAAGGTGGTGGCACAAAGAGAAAGGCAGCAACTTTGTATTTTTTTCTTTTCATAACAACACTTATATAGCTAGGTCACCACTTAAAACCCTTGCCACATGTCACCTTCTGATTGGCTCTAGGTTTAATTGACCCAATCACCTTGTGCCAAGTGTCAAACCTATATTTAGTCTTGACTTTGATCATCTTACATGATTAAAAGACATTTGGCAAGCTTATGTTTAGTGCCACATGTCACCATCTCATGGTGCCACATGTCACCCTGTGAAATGACCAAAATGCCCCTATGTCTTAATTTTGAGTTCTCAATCCAAAATAATTATTTCTCTTCTTCTAATCAATTTATATCAAATATTAATTAATTAATTAATCTTTATTGATTAATATCATCAGAACTCTTTCTTACCACAAATGACTTCTCTAAATCATTTTATGCACCTCATAGACCATGGTTAACACCTAGCATAGCATGCCATGGCCACCCAATCAATAATAAGGTTTACCTTAAATGAACTTATAATCATATGTTACCATGCACTAGAATCTCTCTGTTACAAAATCCCAATTCGAGCTGGAGTCATGGTTTATGTCAAACCCCATTTGCTGTGAATATTATGTTCTATTTTAATTCTAGTTCTTGATTAAAAAGATTTTCTCATCAGAAACTCTTTTCTGATTAAATCTATCTTTCCTGGCCAGGAACTTGAAACATAAAAAACAATTAAATGAACATAGGATTTTATCTCTATTTACTTAGAGGAACAGATTCCATCTTGTTCAACACCTACTTCCATATATAACTAGTAGGAGCCAACACATGCCCATATACCCATACACAGTACAAGTATGAAAGCAGTATCAAACTCAAACCACCTATATACAAGATAATTGTGCTATCTCATGTTTAAAGATTATATGCACTGATATGATTTATGACAATGCATTGACAAGAGTAAACTCCATGTGCTTGTCATAAATGTCAATGGTTCGGCCTACTTGTCATGTATAAGTGCCTATCATGTTTGTTATATGGCATGAGACTCACCATTCCATCTTATTTATATCTCATATAAATAACTTGGGAATAAATGAATACGATCTTTCTGGATAGGTCATGTCCTTATTGCGAAGTATCCTTGATTGTGAACCTATTTATGATACTTTGAGCTAGAAATACTGTCACTCATTTTCTTAACAACTTAAGAATCGAATTTCTAATAAAATATCAATGAACCTTTTTTATTACACATAAATATATTATATAAATAGAAAAGTAAAAATGCCTTTTATTAATAAAATATGTACATGATACATACTAAATGATATGCTCTAGGGCATACTACTAACAATCTCCCACTAGCACTAGAGCCATTCATTACAATATCTTAAACCCATCTTCTCAAGATGTCAGTCTTGTTGAGTCTGTGACATGGGCTTAGTGAATGGATCAACTGGATTTTCAGCTGATGCTATTTTCTGCATGGCTATATCGCCTCGCGCAACTATTTCTCTAATAATGTGGTAGTGCCTTTCTATGTGTTTGGATTTCTGGTAAGACCGGGGTTCCTTAGCCTGTATGACTGCCCCATTATTGTCACAGTGAAGTGGAACTACTGACTCAATGGAAGGAACTACTGCAAGTTCTGTCACAAACTTCTTTATCCAAATAGCTTTCTTTGCAAAAGATCCGATGCAAAGAATATACTCAAATTTCTGTAGTGGAATCTGCAGTCGTACTTTATTTGGAACTCTTCCAACTGACTACACCTCCATTACAAATGAACACATATCCAGGGGTAGACTTTCTATCATCGATATCTGATTGGAAATTAGAATCAGTATAACCATCCAATTGCAAGTCTCCACCTCTATATATCAAGAATAAATCCTTAGTTCTTCTCAAGTACTTAAGGATATTCTTGATAGCTATCTTATCACACCCTACTCCTCGTAAGATGTAACATGCTCTCGCAGTACACCTAATGAATTATCGTACTTCACCTACCGATAACCCATTAAATATACTGCAAGGGATTTTAAAACAATTTTCGTTCATTTTTAAATTGGTGGGTAAAATTTTCTCAAATATTAAAAACCTTTATTTAAAGTCCAAACATAAATCTAATTTTTAGATATTTAAAATCTCTGCAATTTTTACAAAAATTTCGGCAGAGTGCCGTCTATATTTTGAGAAAACAGTTCTTCAAAAACCTGAAAATAAAGACACTCCCAATATATTTCTCAACAACATCTTCAAATTTCACAACCAATCTCAACCAATTTCTCATGTCTCAACTCCATTATTCAATCTCATTTCATAAATCCGCATAAACCACTCAATACACAGTGTAAATTAAATCAAATATTAAACATCTCATTGAGGTAACCAAATTAATTTTCATATTCATGGGAGCATTAAAATTTAATAATGCAAAACTTTATAAGTATATAAAATCTCAAGATAATATTACAATAATTTGTATTTGATTACAATCGAAATATATATATTACAAAATAGTTGGTACAACTACTCAAAGTAAATTTCATACATATAATTACAGAATTACATCAAAAGCGAATGTACAAGGGTATACCGATGATATATCCGAGGATAATCTCACCGTGTCTTTCAGTAACCTCGCTCAGCTGCTCTATATTTTCTTTCACCTGCGACAGCATACAAAGCTATCGCTGAGTGGTGAACTCAATGGTGCATAAACTAATAATTTAAAACTTAATACAAATTATTCTTAACAATTCATAATGAATAAAATTTTAAAATTTCTAAATTGCTCAAAATCTATGACATACAAAAATCATTATTTTCATTCATGTAAATTATTCATTTGAATAACATTTTGATCAATTAATAACTATTTATTTACATTTCTTTTAAATTCCAAAACAATACAAAAATATTTTGAATCACTAATAAATTATTTATTTCAATCACAATTTATTAAATTGTGCATAATTTAAAGGGCGTTTTCAACAATTCACACAGTTGATCTCATGACCCAAAATTCAAATAGATGCCCTGTTGTACATCACGACATTTCAAATTCTCCCAATAACCGAGGCTAAAAGGGAGAAACAAAGACTAGCTAGTATATATGAGTACTCATTCAAATTCTTCCCCAACTGGCAAGCTAGAGAGGAAGTAACTCGCCCCATCTACTGGAGGAGATATCTCACTAGACAAGCTAACGAGAATTCACAATAAATTTTGCCATGTCAATTGTGGTTTCAAATCATATTCAAAACAATTTCTATTTACAAAGTGTTTAGAAATCATCAACATATTTAATTATCATAAATTCATGCTCAAGGTTGGCAACACATCAAACTTAAAATTTACAATACTCAAAACAATGCAATAAATCCTTAAATGCATCTTGAAAATTTATATTCAAATTATATAATTTCATTCAATAAGTTAAAATTCTCAACACAAAAAAAATTATAAATCATATAATAAATATATTTCAAATCAATTTGGAATTGAAAAATAACAAAAGAGTTAGTTGTGCACAAACCTTATACGAGTCGCCTCTTGGCCTTAACTCGATCCATCGGGTTCTTTTCCGGTATTCTTTTCAACTGAAACACACAGTTTCACAGTGTTTTAGTATCATAACTCATCGTAAATCCAAAAATAAATTCAAATTCACTTATACCTAGCTTTAATATGCTAAACTTGGCGTTCTTCAAAATTTGTGTTTCGGGGTTACTATTCACTATACTATTCAAGTCAATTTGTTGACTTTCTAAGGCTTAATAGGTATGGGAATTCCAACTTTACCCACATACCACATTTTGGTTACTAAATTTGTTGGTTTTGGTTGTTTTCTCAAATTCTAAGTCTTTTAGGCAAATTTGCAAATTTTTAGTTTTGGTGTCCTAAGTTGCACTGTTCCATTGGTCACTTTACTGTTAGAATTTGGCAAAATTTTCTTCATAGAAAATGTTCCTTATTGTCTTAAGTTTATTCTCCTTTTTGAATCACTCCAATTGGAGTTTTTTAGCTCAAGTTATAGCCATTTGAACCATGACTGCCGAATTAGACTTAACCCGAATTTCTGGGCAAATTTTGGTTCTGGCAGTTTGAGGTCACCAACTTTGGGTGGCCAAATGACTTGGTTAATGGCATAATTTGGGTTTGTGTACTTCATGAAAGTTTTAGGTCCATATCTCATATGTCCACTGGTAAAATTTAGGTCATTTAGACCTGCCTAACTCAAGTTATGGCCAAATGAACAAACATTGTTCATTTGGTCAGTTTGTACAGGGCAAACTGAGATTTTCTGAGTTTGGTCAATTTGTTCACTAGGTTTTGGTCACTTTTTGGGCATGCTTCCTAAATAAAAATTGTGTCATTTAGTGTCTATTTTCATTCCCAATTGGTCTCATACCAATTGGAATTGTAAATTTTCATTTTTGGTCCCTCAAAGGGACCTTGGTCATGCTGCCAGCAGCATGACCACACTCAATCCGAATTTGATCTGAACTCCAACACTTCCAAGACTCTTCATTTGGTCACCATTGACCATTTCCCACTTCAAACTAGGCCAAATATATCATTTAACAATTTCTCACATTTTTGGTCTCTAAACCCTAAGTGTCCAAACCCTAGTTTATCAATTCTTTGCATCTGATTGATTCAATGCCTCTATTCATGTTTCTTCATCTCAAACAAGATCACATATACTTTTAATTCTATCAAACTCATGCATATGCACATCAAAACCCTAGTTGACCAAAATTTAGGTTTGGTCCTTAAACAATTAATTTCATCTCATTTCTTTAGTTTCTAAGTTCATTTAAATAACTAAACATGCATTTGATTAGATAATTGAAAGTTAGGATACTAACCTTTGCTTTGGATTCCCAAAACTCCAATTTTCTATTTTTCTTCCTCCTTCTTTCTTCTATACTTCTTGTCTAGGGTTCTTAAGAAGCTTTCTAGGGTTTAGGGTTAAT